>NW_020954564.1:50238741-50297218 GCF_900497805.2 Vombatus ursinus | reverse complement strand
AAGAAGAAGAAGAAGAAGAAGAAGAAGAAGAAGAAGAAGAAGAAGAAAACATAGTAATTTCAGAAGGGAGAGAATACAATCAATCTTCAACTTTCATGGAGGTAACATTCCTAGAAAACAACACGAAAGTAAAAAAGCACAAATGTTGATACATTGAACCTATAAGAAATAGAGGGTTAGGTTCCCACGTCCACCAAAAACTGAAATTTTTCACTAGAGATTTCTGAAAATACTCTTGTCTATATAAAATTATTTATAATAAAACATTAATTCTGATAACATGCACTTTTCCTAACATAGTAACCATGAAATAACCCATAAAACGCAGTACACAAAATAAAATTGGTAGCATGCAAAACATTTTTGTCATTAGTAATTCCCTAGACTTACGTGATATTTTGTGCTAACATCTCAATAATAAAAAAATTATTTCCAGACAATATTCACTTTTCATAATACATGAAATCTACAATACCATAAATACTGTACACAACAAATAAAATTCTTAAAATTAAAACATTTCAATGTGAATCTTACCTTCCACTGGGTCAGATGGTGGTGTGAGGGCATTATACTATATACCATGCTGCTATAAACCTCTCTACCTTGGCTGCCGTCTGAAAACTAAGGAGAGATTGTTGGGACTTTAGTCACAGGTGTTTGGAGATCCCAAGAGTGGAAAGGTCTCAACATCACCTCTAATACTATGTCCTTCATGGCTAGTGGATGGCATTGGAAATTGGGAAGGACACAGCAGCTTGACATAATCCATCTGCTTCATGTGCTATTTAAGATCCTTAAGGATCCCTGAGTGTGGGAGCACAGCATAAGTGAGTTGACGTTTAACCTCGAGGCTGGGATCTACAGCCTTGATGTCTCTAGCCAGCTGGTCGATTATGCCAAGCCACCCTAGGAGAATACCAGCAGCTCCACGGACTTGTGCACATCGAGCCTCTCATTTTTTTCTCTGCTGTGCATAACTGCGAATGTGCATGGCTGCCAACGCAAAAATGAAAATGAGGTTGCTAATAAAATTGTGCAAATGTTTGAAGTCTTGAATGTTAAACAGGACTGACTGTACTAACAATTGAGGAGGGGCAGGGATCAGGAAGAGCTTCAGAATATCCAGGAATAAAGACTAGTTAACTATCAAATGCCACAAAGGGTGTCAAGGAGGATGAAGACTGAGAAAAGGTCACTAGATGTGGGTGTTTAGATGATTTACTGGTGACTTTGTGGAGGGCAATTTCAGTAGTAGCCAGAGTAGTAGCCATATTAGGCTGGTGAGGGGATCAAGGATGAGGAGTGAATAGGTATTAAGGAAATGGAGACAGTGACCAACATCTAGGAGTATAAGGAAAAAGATGAGCTAATTTCTTGAGGAGATATCATGGTCAAGGGAAGGATTTTTAGGATGGGGAATAGGTACTTACATATATTTTGTATGTAACCAAAAAAAGAGCCAGAAGACAGAAAGGATGGATGAAACAATATGCCAGAAAAGGTAGGAATAGATGGAACAAAGAGCAAAAGTTGGATGGTGGGAAGAGCCCTGAAGGATCATCTTCTGAAACTAGAGGGAAAGAAGAGGAGCAGCTGTAAGGTGAAGGGATTTAGGAGGTCACATTTGCATAGAGTAAAGGGCTTAAAGATGGCATTTGGGACTTGAAAAGGCAGGAGATGGTTAAGAACAGCTGCTGTGGGGAGTATGAAAGAGAGTCAGAAATAATTAAAAAGGCTTATGCAATTTTGAGGACCAAGTTGAAGATGGAGAGTAAATTTGCAGTGGTCTCAGTAAAACTAATTTATGACTTCCTCCAGCGGTATTCCATCACTTGGAAGTCATATGTAAGTTTGGGACAGTCATCAGAGGAGAAATTTGATTAATTTCTGAAATTATATATTCTTTCAGGAAAATTTGTATAATTTACCCTTTTAAAACATTTTATATTAATACTTCTAAGCAAAGAAAACTATTTCCACTGATATATAAACATATCATATTTAATGGGTAGAGGAATGTTCCAATATTCTCTCCAAATACTGTAATAGCTGGATAAAAATCAACTATGTAAATAAAAATACACTTCCACAATAAATATCTCTATATCCCACTTTAGTTATTTTCTACATGAGGTCTGCTTTGATGATATTTCTGTATTTTCAGAATGGCGTGGAATAAGAACTGGAATGGGAAAGGGGGGTAGGACACACCAAGAGATCTGGGTTCAAACTCAACTCTCCCACAGAACTATGGGAACTTGAGGAAGTCATTTCATTTTTCTAAGCTTCAAGCTTCACAATCTGTAAAATGTGGTTAATAATACATACAGAATGGATGTGAAAGCACTTTACTAATGAAAAGGATAGTAGCAGCTATGTGGTGCAGTGGATAGAGGGCTGGCCCTGGGTTGGGGAAGACTTGAGTTCAAATCCTGTCTCAGACACTTACTGTGTGACCCTCGGTGAGTTATTTAGCCTTGTCCGCCTCAGTTTCTTCCTTTATTAAAATGGAGATAATAAATAACATCACCTACTTCCCAAGGCTGTTGTTAAGGGGAGGGGGCATGGTAAGATAATATTTGTAAAGTGCTTTGCAAACCTCTAAGCACTATTGAATTTAATTCTGGGTGCCATATTTTAGGGAATAAATTGACAAACTGGAGCATATCCTGATAAGGGTGACCAGACTGGAGAAAGAACCAGAAATCATGTCACAGGCAGATCAGCTAAAAGGACTCAGGAATCCAGACATGAAGACTGTCTTCAAGTATCTGAAACCCTGTGCTGTTGAAGAAGAATCAGACTTTTTTTTGTTTAGTGCTAGATAGCAAAACTAAGAGCAATGGAAGAAAGTCACAGAAATAATTTAACGGGTCAAAAAAATCTTCTTCACAGTTAGAATTATCCAAAAGTCTTCTGGGTTACATGAACAAACAGTATGCTCCTGATTGCCAGAAAAAGAGTTAGATAAGGTAAAAGTTGTTGTTTAGTCGTTTCAGTCATGTCCGATTCTCCATGACCCCATTTGGGTTTTTCTTGGCAAAGATACTGGAGTGGCTTGTCCTTTTCCAGTTCATTTTGCAGATAAGGAAACTGAGGCAAACAAGGTTAAGTGACCTGCCCAGGGTCACACAGTTAGTAGGTGTCTGGGGCCGGATTTGAACTCAGGTCTTCCTGACTTTAGGCTGGGCACTCTATCCACTGAGCCACTTAGCTGCCGTTATAGTGTAGAAGGGACCCCTGTTTTACACAGGAGTTGGATTAAATGACCTTTGAGATTCTTTGCAAATGTAGGATTCCCGGATTGTGCAACAGTAATAATAAAATCTAAATTCCAAGTCAGTCGTGGGATCTAGAGCTAGCAGGGGCTTAAGAGATCAAATGCAAACCTCACATTTTACAGATGAGGAAACTGAGGTTCAGAAAGGTTATGACAAGCCCAGCATCACATAGCTAATAACATTACTAATAATAAATCCATATTTTCCCTTAATAATAAATACAGTATCTGATCTTTATTTTGTGTTTTGCTGTCCATAAAGCATTTATAATCTGTTATGTCACGTGCTCCTCATGACAACCCCAGGAGACGGATACAGCAAGTGTGATTGCATTCATTTTGCAGATAATGAAAGCGAGGTCCTGAGAGGTCAAATGTGATCAGCAAAGCTAGGGCTTCCAGCCAGATTTTCTGGCTTCAAGTCCGGTTTCCAAAGCACTACGGCTTCATTAAATTACAGTGACAGATCTCAGAAACACTAGGGGTAGAAACTGTATCTAGAACTTGGTTTGCAGTTTGAGGCTGACAGCTAGAGACTTGGGGTTGGGATGCCTTACCTTAACGCCTAAACTATTCCCAGTCAACTATCAATCATTACTCAGTCTGCACTATGCACATTTGTCAGCTGTGATGCCCGATGGAAAAAAGAATGGACTTCAGTGTTAAGTAGGTAGAGGCTACACGTGTAGTTAGATTCCAGAGGCACTCATGGAATTTGGGAGGTAGGAGATTTAAGTCGTCATTCCTTAAAGTTATTAAATAGATATGCACAGAAAAGAGAACAGGTTCGAGGGCACATTGAAGAAATTTTATATATACATTGGGTCCCTGGGGTGATACATGTTTGGTCAAAGAAGGGAAAAAAGCCAGGCAGTCAACAAACATTTAAGTGCTTACTATGTGCCAGGCTCTGTGCTACGCACCAGAGCCGATAATGGGAGGTCTCTCTGTGTCAGGCCTGGGAAGAGCATCCAAACAGAAGCCTTTGGAAGCATCACCTTTGACACTTTCCTCTCCCTCACGGCTTCCTCTCCATCCAATCAAGTGGCAACTCCTGGCCATTGACCTCCATAATATCATTTACATCTCTCCCTTTTCTCCACTCTCGTTGCCACCACTCAGTAAGGGCCTCTTGTCTTCTCTCTTGTTTGGACCAGTCGCCTAAGCTCCCTCTGGCATTTCCTCCCTGCAATGTATTCTGTAAGCGCTGCCAGAACAATATTTCTATCACATGTCACTTCTTTGCTCAGAAACCTTTCATGGTTCCCCATAGTATTAAGGATAAAATAGAATTCCTCCCCCCTGGAATTCAAGACATTGCCATTTCTAATTTTGTATCACATTCCCCTTCACATGCTCTATATTCTAGCCAATGTGGACTACTAGTTATTCCCTAAAGCCAATGTTGTTGCTGTTCTCTGATGAACTGTCTCATTTCCTCCCCAGCTTCTATCCAGACTCAGTTCGGGTACTACCACCTCCATGATGCCTCCCCCAACTTACCAACTAGAAGGGATACTCCTCCAGTTCTTCTGCCTCTTTGCCCAACTGGCCCATAATAGCAACAACAACGATAACATGTATTAGTGTTTTAAGGTTTGCAAAGTGATTTACTAATATTGTCTCATTTAATCCTCAAAACGACCACAGAAGGCAAGTGCTATTATTACCCCCATTTTACAGGCGAAGAACATAGAGCTTAGAGAACTTAAATGACTTTCTCAAGTGTCACACAGCTGGTAGGTATCTGAAACAAGATTCAGACTCAGGTCTCCCTGATTCCAAGTCCAGTGCTCTAACTATTTTGGCAAGCTGCCTCTTTTAACATAAAGAAATGCTGAACTGAAATTTAATTGACTCCTAAAGAAGAGATAGGAGAAGATATTTTTACCCAGGGGTATACTTGAACCATCTCTAACCAGCTTGAGAGCCTATTGTTAAATTTTCACTGTGGCTATTTACACCTTAGAAATCTGTAAATGTTATAACACAGGGCTTGATTTATTATTTGGTTGATTGTCCAGACTGTAAAAAGTGATGCAGAAAATGTCAATTATGTGGATTAAACTTAAGAGTGTGTTGTGGGTACATTTTTAAAAAAGCTAGTTGTTAAATACTCACTAGCATACTATTGCCTCCGCTCCCCTTCTTTACAAAGGTAGGAGGTCCATGTGGACAAAGCATTGCATATATTTTCAGACTTTTTCAATGTATATGGTTTGTTTTATTGATTCTTTTTATCTTTTTCTTTAAAAATATTCTTTGTTATATGGGATGGCTCTCAGGGAAAGGATGAGATAACCAGGAGAAATTTTGATAATTTAAAGACAAAAGATAACAACAAAATTTATTTTAAATAAATAAATTAATTAATGTAAGAAAAGAAATTGAAGTGAAGTACAGAGTTTTGCTTCTGAACTAGAGCTCCCAATCTAGATGACAACCTTTTAGTTACTTTCAGACCTTTCCAGAACTTTTTTGGCCTACATATTACGATCTCTCCCTGCTTTGAGGCCAGGTCTGGTCAGTTATGACAATTACTTATCAGCTTTTTACACTGTTGTGGAGCTAACTTTTGGCTGGAAAATGGTGGATTCCTTCCTATCATTTCAAGTATCACACAAGGTGTATGTTCCTCAGAATTTGAGGAACCTCAGAGGTCACTTGGTGAGTCAGTATGGTAAAATGAAAAGACCATTGGCCTTGGAGGCAGAAGACCTGTGGTTTCTATCCCAACTTTGCTGCTTATTAACTGTGTAAATTCAGGCAAGTCATTTCTTCTCTCTGAGTCTCAGTTTCATTAGTTGTAAAATCTCCTAAATTCTTTTTGGATGATTCTTAACCACCATTTCCTTCATCTGTAAAATGGTGTCAAGATCAAATGAGATCATATAAGTAAAAATGCTTTTTAAAACCTCAAGTACTCTATCAATGTGAGTGATTCCTACCCCAACCCTTACTCATATCAAAAACATCAGGAAAGCAGAGGCTGAGATGCAAGAATCATAAACTGAGGTTGAACCAGAGCCCAAGGTGTGAGATGTTAGCCCAGGGAAGGGAAGAAGTTTCTAACTTCCTGCAATTTCTGTTATAAAAACTAAATCTCTTTTCAACTCCAAAAGTCTTGTTAACAATTATCTTTGAAATCATGTACTCAGAACAACTTTTCCATCTCAAATTGGTTTAAAAATAACCAAAGAGGTAAAAAAATAACTTTGTTTCCTCTTTTGTTTTTAGCCAGGAATAGGTGTTAATTTTAGTACACCACTCTTGGTTCTGGTATTTCATTTTAATTTGCAGTTTAAAAAAATTTCTATCCATATTAATTTAAGAAAATATTCTAATTTTTAACAAGTTCTTTTGCCACCTACTAAACCACACTGATTTTGAAGAGGATCTTATTTCAGAGTCATAAAAATAGACCTCCAGTTTTCCATCTCCCAACTGATTTCTCTTCCTTGAATCACAGCATCTCAGGAGCAGAACAACCCTCAGCCATCCACGAGTCCATCGCTCACCTGACTAGGGAACCTCACCTCAGCAGCCTCTGATAAGAGGTTATCAGCCTCTACCCAAAAGCCTCCAGTGACAGAGAACTCTCACTTAACTTTGGTTTTGCTATCATAACTAGGAAGCCTTTCCTTACTTCAAGCAGAAATCTTCCTCTCTGTGATATCCCCATGTCCTAGTTCTACATTATGCAGTCAGGCAGAATGAGCCTAATCTCTTTTTCCCACCATAGCCCTTCAAATACTGGAAGATGTTAAGCCCTTCATAACCTGGTCTCTTCCTACCTTTCCAGTCTTCTCACATATTACTCCCCTCCATGTACTTTGTGACTGAGTGGCACTGACCTCCTTGCTGCTCCTCAAATAAGATATTTTATCTCACAACTTTGGGCATTTACACTGGTTATCCCCCATACCTGGAATTTTCTTCCAACTCATCTCTTCCTCCTGAGTTCCCTGGCTTCCTTCAGATAGAGGTTCAGGACTTGGCAATTGATTGGATACAAGGGTATGTGAGAGAGTAGTAGGTTGAGAATGACACCTAGCCTGGGTGACAGGGACAATAGTGGTAACCTCGACAGTAAAAGAAAAGTTAGGAAGAAGAAAAGGTTTGGGGAAAAGATAACGAGTTCAATTTGGGACATGGTGAATTTAAGATGTTTATAAGACATCTCATTTAAGATGTCCGATATGGAGTTGGAGATGGGAGACTCAAAGTCAGGAGAGAGGTTAGGGCTAGATAAATTAATCTGAGAAATAATCAGTAGAAAGAATAATATTTTAAAGAAAGCTCATTGTTTCTGAAACATGTTTACTTGATTCTTACTCCCTTTCTCAACGGCATGGCAATCTTACCATTTTCAGAGGAGGGATCATACGAGCCAATGGTATATGTGAGGAGAGGGAAATGACAAGAAGGTATCCAGTGAATAAGTGAGTTTGAAACACACTGGCTTCAAATGAACAAAATCATACATGACTTAAATCTGCCTGTTTATGTTAATAAATGATGCAGAAGGCACTCAATAGCTGCATTCATTTCTATGTAAGTAATCATTCCCTGAACTCCAGAGGGTAATAAACACTCCACGTTGTAACACTGAAGAGGCTGATCCCTGCCCAGCATGCACATTCCAGAAGCAGGATGCATCTGATGGGCTCATGCAGCTGTGGGGCTCTTAGCCATACTTTTGTCCTTGCTAGAAAATGTGATGTTGTACTCCTTCCAAAGACTCTCTATTTCAGTTCTTTGCAAATGATTCAGATTGACTGGGGTCTTATCACAGTGACAACTACAATTCAACATTAGTATTAATGTTTTATAGGAGAATGTCATGGAGACTTGGTTCTAGAGTGACTCAATATGCTAAAGTCAGGGTGGTGACTTTCTTCACCTAAGCTTATCAAAGAACCATGATGTACTGTCAGGGAAACAGTTCCCCAAAGTACAAAGCAACATGCTGCAGGGCCATGTAGTCATGAAGAGAGTAGAATTTTCAGACATAACTGCTAGGTTGGTTTTCATGGTTTCTGAGGATCTCAATATCCTAGCTTCTTTACATCTGCTATAAGTAATTCGAGCCACACTGTGGCTGTGACTACTTCACAGAATCTCAGAGTTGGAAATGATTTCTGAAATCAATCCATACCTGAACAGTAACCTTCCCCACAATCCATACCTGAGCATACCATGCTCCATAGCATGTCTGACAGATGGTCTTCCAGCTTCCCCTTGAAGACCTTTATGGACAGGGAACTCTTCCCAAGCCCATTCCAATTATGGATATATCTGATTCTTAGCCAGTTTTTCCTTACTTTGAGTTTACATCTCTCTCCCCATAGTTCACATATTGCTCCTAGTTTTGCATGCTAAGACCAAGAAGAAAAAAAATTAATTTTTCTTCCCCAGGATAGCTCTTCAAATACCTGAAGGAAAGATAGCAATCTTTTCTTCTCATCCTTAAGTTGACTACAATATTAACTACAATCCTCTTATTATCCCAGTCAGTCTCCTAGACATGTTCGGGCTTGCCAATGTCCTTCCTAACTTTTTTTCCCTACATTTATTTGTTTAACCAATACAATACCTGAACTCAATCCAGGGCCCATTTACTAAGCACTTTCTATATCCACAGCCCTCTACTAGATATAGAGGGCAAAGCAAAATTTAGATATAATGTGATTCCTGCCTTCTCAGAGTTTGCACTCTTTGCACTCCCTCCGTACTTCCCCTCAGAAAGTCCTTCTCTTCCTTAAAATGTAGCTCAAGGGTCATCTTATACATAAAACCTTTTCTCTCCCTAGCTGCTAGTGCTGTCCCTCTCAAACTACCCTGTGTTGAACCACATATATATATATACATATATGAAGTATATATACTTATATATAGACACATATATGAAGCATATACATATACACACACAGATATATATACTTGTATTCATTACCTTTATATTTATATGTTTTTAGAATGTAAGTCACTAGCCTGTAAAAAATTGTTTCATTCTTTCTACTTGTATTTCCAGTATCAAAGTGTCTGACACATAGAAGGCACTTCATAAATGCTTGTGGATTGGTTGACACATGTACTAATACAATTCAAACTAATATATTATAAGTACACAGGAAAGAGTTGAGAACAAAGTGCTATGTGAGAAAATCCACCTTTAACATTGTATTCTAAAGTTCCTTCCAACACTGAGACTTAACATTTGTTGCATGCAAGAAACAGATTTAAAAATAAAGACATAGACAGATTTTTTTAAAAGCGAGAGAGGCATATAGAATTCTCCTGCACCTGTTGTATTACTACTGTCTATGTCTTCTTGTAGTTCAGCTAATTTTTCTTTTATGAATTTGGATACTGAGGAATTTGGAGAATTCAAGTTTAATACTGATTTTGGTTTGTCATCCATAGTTCCTCTCAGCATAATGTGGTTTCCTTGCTTATATCTTTTTATGTTGTGAATGTTCGTTTTTGCTTTGTCTGATAGCATGATTGCAACTCCTGCTTTTTAAAAATTCCCTTGATTTATAAAGAGTAAGGCTGACGACTTTGTGCAACTGGCAAGTCACTCTGGTGATGTCATTTGTTCTCTTCAAAAACCAAGGAGGAACAACAATTAGATTGTAATTGATTGTAAGCTCTCTGAGGGAGTGATTTTTGCCTCTATTTGTATCTCCAGAACTTAGTACAGCGATTGGCATAGAGTAGGCACTTAATAAATGTTTATCGATTGATTCTACCTTTCAAGTCTACCATTCTATGCTTTAGAGGTCCCTTTAAATTCTAACATTCTGTATTCTAGAGTCCCTTCCACCACTATTATAATATTCTGTGATTTAAGAATTCTCTGGTCACCAAAAATACCAAAGTGATTTCAGCAAGGCAAAACAATGAATTTGTCCTGTCCAAGATGATCTGCTGGCTTTCCCTTTAAAGAATTTGGCAGTGAATGGATTCACCAATCATTCCAGTACAAGCATGAGCAAGGCAAATATTTCATTGAAGAACTCAATTCTTCTTCATGATTTTCAATGAGACTGCCTCATATCTAAGACCCAATATCATACTCCAGTGCATCTGTGAGTACATCAACGTGGGTGTTCCCTTCAGTGATGCCAAATCAGAGAATTAGAATTTTAAAATTGGAAAGGTTTTCAGTGGCCATCTAGCTCAATCAACGCCTGAATGAACAACTCATTTTTATATTTCCAATAAACACACATGCAGACTCTGCTTGAAGACATTCATTGAGGGGGAGTTCTCCACCTCCCCAAGTAGTCCATTCCACTTTTAGAAAGCTCTAATTATTAGAAAATTTTTCCTTACATCAAGCTTAAATTGTCCTTTTTTGTAACTTTACCCATTGTTACGGTTCATTCCTCTGGGACGAAACAGATAATCTAATTCCTCTTCCACATGACAACACTTTTAATACTGGAAAACAGCTACTGTGAGTTTTGTTTTTTCCATGCTTTAAATGATCCAACTATGGCACAAACTCAGGGTCCTTCACCAGCTTGGTTGCCCTCTTCTGATGACTCTCCAGTTATTCAGTATAACTTCTAAGGTAGCCAGGGATTACACACTGCATTCCCAGAGGTTTCTTGCCTCCTCACTCTGATGCTTGGAGGAAAATGAAGCCCTGACTTCTTCTAGATGGTCATGGTAGCTCAGGGCTGAAGGACATTTAGGGGTTAATGGTTTGGGTGGCTTTACTGGCCACCAAGAGGAAATTCAGATGGCTCAATGGGACTTTAAAAGGGAATGATTTGTTCTCAGTGTATTCTTCTTCCTGGCTGCAGAGTATGTGAGTACCCTTTGAACTCTCACTAGAGGCATGGCAGAGAAGACTAGTCACCATTACACCATCTTAGCCATATGACAATTACAGAAGGACTCGACAGGGCAAGCACGAGACTGAACATCTGGCTGCCTCTTTTATTTATTTTGTATTTCTTTGCTGAGAATAGATGATCAAACATCAGTGTCAAAATGGGCATATCTCAGCTTGGAGGTGACCTTGTGAGTTAGAGAGGTTCAGAGGCCCTGGGTCCATTGCGTGGAACTGACTGGTAGCAGGGCAAGTTTCTGCATTAGAGAAGATGAACGTAGACAAGAGAAAGAGCACAAGCCCTGGCCTAGCTGGCCAGTGGAAAGAGTCTTCGAGCGAACAAGGCAAAAGCAAGGTGAAATGCAACGATTTCTATTCAGCAGGCTCAATAAACTGCTACATTTTCTGATGAGGTTTAAGTTTCAACCTCCTGGGAGAATATAACAGTAGTGTTAAGTTACTGAATCCTGTTTTAACACTTTCTGTTCATAGAAATTTGTGAGAGCCTTTTGTGTTTAGCATTTATTTGTGTGTATAGGAAATAAAAACCTGTCTTACATCTGATTTACAACATAGATTGGACGCTTAATAGGAATCAAAGCTAGGCTTTAAGTATTTTTCCCCTAGAGAATAATAGTAGGGTATAACAGGCTGAAGAGTTTGAGAAAAGGAATCTAACTCCTCTTACTAGAAGCTCGGCTTCCCTAGAATTGAACTCAGACCATATGCACAGTTTTGAAGAAAAGCCCCCTTGATGGAAAGGGAGAAGGCACAGCACCCTAGCCCCTGGGCCCAGCAAGGGTTATAATTGTTAAACTAAACAGAGACATGCACAACTGGATACAATATCACAGATGTAGCTTGACCAACCTAGATTGCAAAAGGACTATTTTCCTTATTCCTGGAATATTTTTGTTGTTTAGTTTTCAGTTGTGTCTGACTCTTCATAGGGTTTTCTTGGCAAAGATACTGGAGAGATTTGCCATTTCCTTCTTCAGCCCATTTTACAGATGAGGAAACTGAGGCAAATAGGGTTAAGTGACTTATCCAGGGCCACACAGCTAGTAAGCATCTGAGATCACATTTGAACTCAGGTCTTCCTGGCCCCAGGCCCAACACTCTATCCACTGTGCCATCTAGCTACCCCTCTTGGAATATGTCACTTTTAACGCAGCCCAAGTTCACACTAACATTTTTGCCCAACATATTCCACTGTTGACTCATGTTAGCTTTCAGTCTATTAAAATCCCCAACTCTTTTCCAGACCAATAGCTATGTAAATGTGCTTCTGTGATTTTAACCCATGTGTATGAATTTATATTTAACACTATAGAATTGCATCTTACTATTTGTACCCTAATGTTCTAGCTTGTCAAGAGCTTTTTGCATCTTGATTCTGTTATCTAGTGTGTTAACTATTCCTACCAACTTCATGCTCTCTATAAACCTGAAAAGCATGCCACCTCTGCCTGTATTTAAGTAATTTATTTTTAAAATGTTAAACGACACAGGGCTAAGCACAGATCTATGGGGGACTAAGATGGAGACTTCCTTCTAAGTTGACGTCTAATCTTAATGAATTCTTCTTAAGGCAATCCAACCTGTTAATCTGTTCTGAATTCATCTAACTCTTCTATCATCCAGACTATATCTCAATATTTTCCATAAGAGCAGCATGAGATACTTCATAACTTTCATAGATCTTAAAATGGAAAGGACCTCAGAGGCTACCTGGTCTAATCTCATTTTAGAGATGAAGAAAGTGAGGCCTAGGAAATTTAAGTGACTTCATTTTTTTTTAAATGTAACTTTCATTTTGTTCTATCTTTTTTTGATTTATGAGCATTTATTTTCTCTTATTTCCACTTTTCCCACATTGAAAAAAGAAGAAAAAAAGAAAACCCTTGTAAAAAAAAAAAAAAACCATGGATAGCCAAACAAAACAAATTCCCACACTGATCATGCCCAATGGAACAGCATTACATTCATATACCATAATTTATTCAGTCATTCCCCACAAATAATGAACACTCTCTTAGTTTCTAGTTCTTTGCTATAACAAAAAGAGCTGTTATAAGCATTTTTGCATGTATTTTTAGCCTTTTTTCTAAGACTAAAAGAATTTTCAAAATCTGATTGGGATATAGGCTCAGTACTGTTGTAGCTAGGTCAAAGGGTATGTACAGTATAATGATATACAAAATGCCAAATTCATTTTCCAGAACAACTGGACCAGTTCACAGCTTCACCAAGAGTACATTAATTAATGTGCCTGTTTTAAATGCAATCCCCCTAACATTTGTCATTTTCCTTTTTTGTCAACTTTTCCAATCTGGTAGGTATGAGGTAGAACTTCAGAACTGCTTTAATTTGCACTTTTTTATTAGTGATTTGGAGTATTTTTTTCACATGATTGTAGGTAGCTTGGATTGCTTCCTTAGAAAACTGTCTATATCCTTTGACTACTTATCAATCGGGGAATGGCTCTTTTCCCTATAAATTTGAATAAAGTCCTTATTTATCTTAGAAAATTGGATTTTTATCAAAGAAACTTGCTACAAAGATTTTTTTTGCCAGTTAACTTTTGTTTCTGGTTTTAGCTACATTGGTTTTGTTTGTACAAAAACTTTTAAATTGTATGTAATCAAAATGGTCCATTTTGGACTTTGTTACCATTTTAGAATCCAGGCCTCCTTAGGACCTCGGAAGATCTACAGAGAAGACAGGCCTCACAGGCCATAGCTCAATGAGGATAAGGTCTTCTGTTCCCAGATCTCATGACCATGGTCTATGGGCTCCAGAAAGGCAATAATATGCTCAATGTTTACATGGACACTAAGCACCACAAGGTCAAGCCCAGTCCAGAAGATGATCTTCATCAGTAGTGCAGTCCACGGGGGGGAAAAAGCCTGCTGCACAGTAAACATCATCCTTGTAGCCCATGTGGACATCTCCTACCTGTATAACTTCAAACATAACCACAGTGGAATGATGCCTCTGACCTGAAAGCATCACTTTATTTAGGTCTCTGGATGAGCCCCAGCTGGCTCTTTGTGATCACTGCATTCCATTCTATATGTTCACAAATGCATCTCTTTAACAATTTATTCTAGAATTATCCCTGGAATTGAAATCAAGCATATTGGCCTTTAACTTGCAGACACAGTTCTCTTCCCTTTTTTGAGAACTGGGACAACATTTGCCCTTCTCTAGTACTGCAAACACCTCTTCCATTCTCTGTGATCTTTCAGATTATGCTGATTATGATTACATGGCTCAGCAATCTCATTTGCCAATTCTTTCATTTCCCCAGGGATATATTTTATCAGGGCCAAATGACCTGGAATCCATCAAGGACGACTAAGTGCTCTCTCACTATCTCCTTCTTTCTACTGGGTATCGGCCCCCTATTAGCCACTTTCGCTTGTCCTTTCTGGTCCAAAGACCATTCTCCTTGGAATAGAAAACAAAAATAAAATAATAATTGAGCAGCTGTGCTTTCTCTCTCGTCAATTATCATCCACTCTAAATAGCAATCCTGTTCCTTCTTTGATCTTTGTCTTTCACTAGAGTAGCTTAAAAAAAACAAACAACTTTTTGTTTTCCTCTGCTTGCTTTGCCAGCCTGAGCTCACACTGGGCTTGAGCACTTCTGATGTTAGTCTTACAGGATCATGCCACAACTCTGTATTCATATTTTCTTACTTGCCCTTGCTTCCTCCTTACGCACATATATTTTAAAAAGTAATTAGTCAGCTAATGAATTGTCTGTACATCTACATTAGTCTTTTCAGAGAACTTTCATTTTTTTTCACTGGAAATGTTTCCTTTGGTGTTTTCAAGATTTTATTCTTGAAATTTCCCTATCCATCTGGGGCTGAGCTGACTACCCCTGTAGAATTTAGGCCCATGGAATCCTATTTATTCTTCCTCTGCACCCACTGAAATCTGCTCTCCTCAAATTTAAGATATATGTCAAACTATACCCATCTTTCCTCACTTCTCTCACAAAGTATAAGAGATGGTATTCACTTCCCCCAAAGTTCCCATCATTTCTTCCCCATCAACCAGCTGCTCCCTTTAGGTGAGAAACATTATTGTTGTTGCTGCTGTTGACATTGATAATAATAGCTAGCATTTATATAACACTGTATGGTTTACAAATCACTTTACAAAAATTTTCTCACTTGATCCTCACAACAAACCTGCAAGGAGGGGCTATTATAATCCCCCTCTTACAGATGAGGAAACAGAAAGTGACAGAGGTAAAGTAACTTGCCCAGAGTCACACAGTCAGTCAATTAGCATTTAAGTGCCTACTATGTGCCAGACATTGTAATAAGCATTGGGATAAATAAGTGTCTGAGGCACAGTTTGAACTTAGGTCTTCTTGAGTTTTGATCCACTCCTCTATTGATGGCGTCACCTCTTATTGATTGTTCTACCTTTTGAAGGGTGAAACAAGTTATCATTAAGGAAATCATTAGTGGTTCTGCTTTTGGCAGGGCAAGCCCCAGCAGATGTTTAAATAACCAAAATTCCTTACGACTATGATATCATGCCTCATTAGTAATATATCATATGCCAGACTTATATTCCAGCTCAGAACTACTCAATTATTTCCTCTTTCTTTCCAGGTGGTCTGTAGTAACCTGATGAAAAAATCATTTCTCCCTCCATTGATCTTCACCCAGACTCTCTTTACCATGCTTCTCCCTTCTGGTTCCTGTATTCCTGCATATGAATATATCTTCTTACTATATGATGCTGCCTTGCCCTCTCTCCCTTTCACCTATCATGTTTCTTTCAAATAATACCCTTTCAGAGCCTTATTCTAGTCATGGGTTTCCTCCCATCCAGTCTCAATGATATTTATGAGATCAAATTTTCCCCCTCGTATTATTAGGAATTCTTGTTCATCTTGCTTGCTGACTATACCTTGTGCATTTGGGTATAGACATTTAAAGTCATGAGTCTTACTGTTGGCTTCTTTCTTGGATATTCTTATGAATCAATTAATCATTAAACATTTATTAAGTACCTACTAAGTGCCAGGCACTGGGAGTAACTCAATAGCTATTATTTTTCCTTTATTGTAGCTACTCTCTCCTTCATCTTTTCTGATTTAAAGTGTTTTTAATTAGTTTAGATGATCAGGTAAATATATTCTTAACATCCTTTGTTAGGCCCACTTTATCTCTGTCCAGGATCTTGTCATTCCTATAGGTCAGGAATTGATAAACTATGGCCTGCAGGCCCAATCCAACCTTCCACCTGTTTTTGTATATCTTACGAACTAAGAATGGTTTTTACATCTTAAAATACTTTATTTTAAGATTTAAAAACACTTTTAGCTCATAGGCCATATAAAAACAGACATAAGTCTGGGTTTGGCCAGTGGGTTGCAGTTTGAAGACCCTTCTAAAGGTTAAGATATCATTCAGAAATCCAAATCCCAATGTCAGACACCTTATTCTTAGGCACTTCTTCGTCTGCCATGTAGATCACAATCTATCCGTGACTCTTGGCCCTGTGTGACTCTTATCTGCATCTTCCCTTAAATTTACCAGAGGAGATCTGTCTGACATGCTAGGGACCTTCTTCTAGTTCTCCTGATATTGTGTGGATGCCAATAGAGCATATAGACCATAATTCGGATACCTTGTTGACTCCACTGCAACCAGCTTCACACCTCATAACTTAACTGAAACCATTCTCTCCAAAGTTATCAATTATTTCTTAATTGCAAAATCCAATGGACTTTTCTTAGTCCTCACTCTTCTTTATTTTCCTGCAACATTTGATACTTTCTTCTCTGGATTTTTGTGGCATTACTCCATCCTGGTTTTCCTCCTACCTATCTGACCTCTCCTTAGTCTCCACTACTGAATCTTCATGCATCTTGTACTTACTCACCATGAGTGCCCCCCAATCTCCATTCTGGGCCCTCATTTCTTTTCTCTTTCTTTTTTCACTCTACAGTCCTATATCACCAAGTGCCTACAAAGCATCTAAAATTATCTCTTACCTCTGGGCCTTTGGACATATTGAGTTTGAGATGTCTATGGGACACCTAGTTGCAGATGTTCAGTTGCTATCTCCTAAGCAAAGTCCTTTCTGATGATCCCTCAGGCATTAGTGCTTTTCCCATGCTGTAACTAAAATATTTTGTATAGACTTTGCATTTACTTATCTATGTACTTGTCAGTGCACATGCTCTATTCACCCTCTGAAAGTCCCTTAAAGGCAGAGACTTCTGCTATCATTTTTATCTTTTTATCCCAAGACCTTATACAAGAGTCCCTTACACAAAGCCAGGTGTGAATTAGAGGTAACTAGATAGTGTAATGGACAGAACACTGGACCTGCACTCAGGAAGACATGACTTCAAATCCTGTTTCAGATACTTACTAGGCCCCCTGAGCAAGTTACTTAACCTCTGTCTGCATTAGATTCCAAATCTAGAAAATGGGGATAATGATAGACCTTACTTCCCAGGGTTGTTATGAGGATAAAATGAGATAATATGTGTAATATGCCTTGCAAACCTTATAGTGGTATATATAAATGCTAGCAATTATTATTATTATATTTTTGTGTAACTGAATTTAGTTGAAATAACTTATAGGAACATTTGGTTCAATGGGAAAAGCACTGGATCTGCTGTGAAAAGGTTAAGGGTTCAAATCACAATTCTGCTACTTACTAGCTACGGGACCACAAGTGAATCACTTTCCCTCTCTCATCAGCTTTAAGGAAACTGTAAAATGAGAGATTTAGACTAGAAAATATTTAATGTTCCTTCTAATTTGAAAATCCCATGATCCTATGAATATATAAACATTCCACATAGTCAGAAACATAAGCTCACTTAGACTAGCTGCGAAGACTTTGGGGCTCTGCTCAACAAATCATCCCACTGTGCATGCCGTTTGACTCTATTATATCATAATTAGATCTGCATTCTAATGAGATCGAAGAAAAAGAGAAAGGACCCAGATGTAGAAAAACACATAGTAGCTCTTTTTTGTGATAGCAAAGAACTGGAATCTAAGGTGGTACCTTTCAATTAAGGAATGATTGAAAAAAAATTATGGTATATGAATATAATAGAATATTATACTATAAGAAATTATGAAAATAAAGGACAGTTTTAGAGAAGCCTGGAAAGACTTATATGAACTGATGTAAGTGGAATGAGCAGAACCAGAACAAATTATATAATACCAACAACATTGTAGGAGAAAAACAACACTGGAGGTAAAGCAGAGTAAACTCACATATTGGTCATGTCCAAAAGTGCATGTCTTACTCCATACCTGGAGTCCACCACCTCTCTGTTGTCAGTTCTGCTATTTAATAGCTATATGACCACAAGTAAATCACTTTCCTTCTCTCTTTGTCAGTTTGAAGGAAATTGTGAAATGAGAGGTTTAGACTAGATGAGGGGCGGGGAACCTTCATCCTTGAGGCCACATGTGACCCTGTACATCCTTAAGTGCGGCCTTTGACTGAATCCAAACTTCACAAAACAAATCCCCTTCATAAAAGGATTTGTTCTGTAAAACTTGGACTCAGTCAAAGGGCTGCACTTGAGGACTTAGAGGGCCATGTGTAGTTTCAAGGCTGCAGGTTCCCCGCCCCTAGACTAAATGATCTTTAATGTTCCTTCCAAATTTAATATCCTATAATCTTATGAATACGTGCCCAACAACAGTTCCAAAGGACCACGTGCTACCCACTTCCTGGCAACAGAGAGATGGTAGTCTCCAGGTGTGCAATGATGGATATGGCCAATATATAAATTTATTCTGCTTGACTATACATATTTGTTACAAGGGTTTTTTTCTTCTTTTTAGATGGGTGGGGGACAGTGATAGGGTTATTCACCCCTCCCCCCCAAAAAAGAGAGAAAAGATAGTCATTAAAACACTTTTACTGTATAGAAAAGAACATAAGGAAGGCTAGAAGGAAACACAAACAGGACAGTTTTGATAGTCATATGATGAATTTATCATATCCTTAAAAGGAAAAGCAAGCTGTGCATAATAGAAATTTATAGTTTCAGGTATAATTGTCTTTTTCTGTTCTACTTTATATATGGAAATACTAATTTTAATTTGTGTTAAGTTCAGAATTAAAACAAAGTAAGGCTGCAGAGCGGTGTGGCAAGATTACAGCTTGGATGATGATATTGACCACTAAAGTGACAAAAATTATCTTTGTCTATTCTTAGTGTTATGCTAAATTATGTGGGAGAAGATTTTTAAATACTTTAAAATCTGTTCATAACAGAACACTAACTGCAGTTTCAATTATATAACCATGAGACTCCAACTCTAAGTTCCTGTCGTTCTGCCTCTCCCATAACTTCATCCCTCCAAAACCTGTTCTTTGCCCTCATTATGAGCTGGCCTTGGAATCACCTTTGATTCTCCTCTTTCCCTTTGCTTTATGCTCCCCCTTCCAATAATCTGCAAAATGCTGTCACCTCTACATTGGCAGAATTCTACTTGTTGACATCGTCTTCCCTACTCACATATCCTAGGTCAGGCATTCATCTCTTCCCCCCGGACTATTTTAACAACCTTTTACCTACTCTCCCTTTTTCCATTCTTGCCCTTCTACAATCTATTTTTCATATTGCTGCCACAGTAAAAAGCCTAATTCAAAAATCTGACTATGGTAACTCCCTTCTTCAAGATGATCAGTAAGTAGCTCTTTGTTGTTTATACTGCAACACAAAAGTTTCTGGTAATGTCACATTCCAGCTCTATTCTACCTTTTCCCAGCACTCTCTGTTCTTGCCAAATCAGGCTACTCATTTTTCCCTGACCTCATAGTGCCCTCTCACCTACAAGAATTAGCATGGTCCATCTGCTATGACTGGAACATACCTCATCTTCATTTCTCTCTGTTGATATCTGTCTTTTACTTCAAGATTGTGGTTAGCTGTCATCTCCTTACTAAAGCCTTCCCAGATGTCTCCAACCCTGTCTACTCCCTATAGGTTTCCCAGCTATATTCCTAGACTCTAAAATTCCCATTTTCCTTTTCTTCTATCTCTTCTTTGACACTGCTCTATCTATCATTCTGCCTCATATCATACTCAACTGTGTTCATGACACATCTCTCCCCTCTTTAGACTGTCAGCTTCCTGAAGGGACAGCATGTGTTGCTTTTCATCTTGGTATCTCTTTTCCAGTCCTTCCTAGAGGACCTTGTACATAGTAAGCACTTAATAAATGCTAATGGTATTAAATTATCCATTTAAGCTCTCTGACTTTTATGCCACTTAAAATAACCACTGGACTTCCTGCTCAAAAGTCCCCACTTCTCTTGATTAATGTCATAGATTTCTTTGAAAAGACTCTTGAGGGGGCAGCTAAGTGGCACAGTGGATAGAGCTCTGGCCTTGGAGTCAGGAGGACCTGAGTTCAAATTAGGCCTCAGACACTTGACATTTACTAGCTGTGTGACCCTGAGCAAGTCACTTAACCCCAACTGCCTCACCAAAGAAAAGAAAAGAAAAGAAAAGAGAAGAAAAGAAAAGAAAAGATTCTTGAAAAACAAACACAGGGCCCTTGTAAAGCTGCTGACCACCAGCATTCCACATTTTAGAAAAGTAACTCAGTCTTCTGGGCTCTTTGATTTACATAAATCATGGGGGGAAATGGCATTGCTGTCAATAATAATCAATAATCAGTTTTTGACCTCCAATAAAATCATGGAGCACAGAATACTAAAGCCAAAAAGTACTCTAAATTATGATCTGAGGGTTCTTAAAACACTGAATGCTAAACCAAGAGGAAAACAAGACAGAATCTTAGCACTCAGACTGTTAGGGTTAGAAAGAACCTTGGAACATAAAATGTCACAGCTGGAAGGCCCAGAGAGGTTAAGTGACTTGCCCAAGGTCACAAAGAAAGTGATTTCTCATTTTGTGATTATTAAGCAAAAAGTAGTCACTTCTTCTCCCACAAAGAAAGAAATGGAAACGAGAGGATTAACTTACAGCCCATGTTTTTGTCAGTCTGAAGATGGGTGCACTCTGTAATGCTGATACCACAGACATAAGAGAATGAAGATTGTTGAGCTCCAGAAGTTTCTGAAAAAAAAAACCATAAAATAGGTTATTTCTTTTTTGCTAAAACAATGTAACTAAAAATGTTAAATCTCATAAAATAAAATACTGCCAAATATCCTTTTCCCAAAATTCAGTTAAAATTAACAAAAACTCACAGAGAGACTACATTTCTAGGAAATCCATAGAAAATACCACTGCCCCCAAATTATTGCAAAATAAGCTTCTATTCCCACATTTTTAGAATGTCATGAGCTAATGATTTAAAGTACTGGGTAGAGGTCTATTTTTCCTATGAAGAATACAGCTAGATTCTTCTAATACTCCTATGTTTTCCTTTTAAACAAGTTTGAACAGTGTGATAACTAGAATTTTAAAAACAAATATTCTCATTATGCCAAAAATACTAACATGAGTTACCTCTGGTTACCAAAACATTCAGTAAATGATAGGAATGCCTAAGGAAACATTTTATTAAAATATAGTAATACATTTCAGCTGACAATACAATACCCCATTTCACTAATCATTTTGCCCTATTCTTTTACACCATGTTCCAGGCTACAGAGAATATTTTGGATTCATTTCAATGTTAAACAAGTTTCTTACCCTGATGTGCAAACTGGGTTGGTGGGGGAAGGGCAGAAGGTGGGGAGGGATGGTCAAACTTAGCACAACATCTATACTGAAAAATTCAGAGGTGGGGCAGAATCTTTCTAGTTATCAAAATCTTTAAGCTAAATTAATTTCAGTATTTCAAGGATACATGGCTGTGGATATTCCTTTCACAGCCATGGATTGAAATTAAGTTTTAGAGAATTGCTATTATCAAAAAATAAAAATCTTCCCTTGGTTGGCTATCTTCATAATCAGCCTGTATGCATTAAGCTGGCCTGGGATACAAAAACAGAGATGGGGAGAGAGTACATTTCAGATATAGGAGGTAGCCTGTGTAAAAACAGGGAGGTAGGACACAGAATGCTAACTTTAGGGACAAATAAGTCTGTTTCAGAAACATTGAGTCTATGACAAAGGCTAATTATGTTCAATAAGCCTGGCAACTTGGGCTGGAACCAGATTGTGAAGGGCTTTAACTGGCAAACTGATGAGTATGTGCCTTGTCCAAGGAGCAATGGGGAACCATTCAAGTTTCTCGATCAAGGAACTGACATGGTTAGATCAGTGCTTTTGGGAAGATGATTTTGGCAGCTAGACGGAAGATGAGTTAAAGAGGACAGAGATTTTTTTGCTTATCATTACCAAGTTTCATATTTCAGGATAATACACCCAGCAATTCCTTGGAATGGGTCTATGTTAATAAACTAGAATTAGTTACGGTTGCCTACAGCAAGTCAGTATGTACGCTGGTCTAGGGCCAGCATTGTCTACCAGAATCCTACTAGCATTTTTGGATATAACACATGGATGCCTTACCCACTCATCTCCACTCATCCAAGTCCTTACTCATAGTCAGGGGTCCAACTCAAGTACTGACTGCTCAGTTCACATTGATCTCTCACATTTCTGAATGCTTAAAGTGCTTAACTATTTCAGTCAGTTTTTTTTTCAATCGTGTCCAACTCTCTGTGACCCCATTTGGGGTTTTCTTGGCAGAGGTATTGGAGTGGTTTGCCGTTTTCTTCTCCAGCTCATTTTACAGATGAGGACTGAGGTAAACAGGGTTAAGTGACTTGCTCAGGGTCACACAGCTAATAAGTGTCTGAGGCCGGATTTGAACTCATGAAGATGAGTCTTCCTGATTCCAGACCTAGTGCTCTATCCACTGTGCCACCTAGCTGCCCCAAAGTATTTAACTATACCACATAATATAGCATTTCTTTGTATTCTGATATTTTATTGTTCTCTAATTGTTTCTTCAACATAAGCCTTAAATTGAATGCCTGTAGTATGTATCTGAACAGTTATGCCTTTTGCTCTAGCTTTTATCTGAGTATTTTCTGGCTTATAATAGTTAGTTGAGTGGCATTAATTACTTCTACTAACAATGTCCCAGAAGTATTAAAGGAAAATGTTTTGTAAACCTTAAAGCCCACAGAAATGGGAGCTATCATTATTTCATTTGTCTCATTTTTTTCAATGGATTTCAGATAAAAATTAGGCTAAGGCAAACCACTTTCCTGTTATCATCCTTTTATTTTTTTTACCATTATTATTATTATCTCACTATTATTGTTATTATTATCTTGTTTTTATCTTTTTTTGACAGAGCTCAAATAGAAATGTTACAAGATCCAGTTGCTATCCTGTCATTATTCACTTATATTTAGTGCTTTGTGGACTATTGTGCATGTGGATAAAATTTGTAAATGAATAAGGGTATTTGTAAATACTCTTATTTTTGCAAATAAGAATATTAGGATATAGATTTATCTTCTGTAGATTCACTGAAAACATCTCTGTGACAACTTTAGTAGTAAACTGGATACTAAGGATGACACATATGTCATCCTCTTCCCATATGGTTTTAATTTTTTCTACTAGATCTTTCTGTTTTGAAAGCTTTTCATTACATGCAGTTTGGAGATAATGAGGATTTAGTAAGGTAATGTTTATTAAAAAAATTATACTTAAATTTGTATGAATCAATGTTATGTTCAGGCAAGTGAAAGCAATGGTTCTGCCTCTAATAGTACTCTAGTTCCAGTGCAATTTATTTGTTGAATTCTCAATGATATTTTATGGACTTGTATTTATAGTATGGAGATTTGTTATCTTAGTTTATAAAGGTTAGAAAGATTAGTTTAGTAAGGGCTGTGAGTTACTAATGTATACTATTTATTTAGGTGGTTATTACTAACCACCTAATTGTGTCTTTCTAGGTATCTGGTAAATACAAAATCTTCACAACCCACAGCTGCAGTTTCCACCATTTTGCTTCATAATCTTCACTGATCAGTAAGTTTAGGAACCTTAAGGATAATCTCTATGTATTTCTAGTGGCAATGACCTGATTCTGAATTACCATCATATATCCCCTTTCCATTTCTATAAATGAACCTCCAGACTCAGGCCTTTGTTAAATGCTTCATCTAACAATGAAGTTTAATTCTAATTAACATATTTTAACTAATTAACATATTTTAGTTGAATTCATGTAGATTTCACCATTGCAGTGCCTGTTGATTCCATTCTTGGATCTTATCTCTTTTATAGGCCCTATCCAGAGATAAAACAATTTGGGGTAATTCTAACAGATCCAATTGTGAATAACCACTGTCAGCCTTTATTACTTACAAAGAGAGATCTGATTGTTCCAAACATATTCCTGTAAATTTTTATGTTTGTCCTGTGCTTTGAGGAAACATCTATCACTACTCTTCCTCCTTTATATTGAGGAAGTGATAATCTTTCTGTAGATGCCATAGGGTAATGAGCCCTGTGTTTCATTAACATTGTACATGGTTTGGTTGGACCTTCTAGATCAGGGGTTCTTAACCTGGGGTCCCAGAATTTTAACAAAATATATTTTGATAATTGTTTATTTGTTTTGCAGATTTTTTTCTCTTCTTTCTTTTATAAAAATAATTTGCTATAAGGGAGGGATAAAGAAAGGGATACATCTAGATGATATAAAAGGAAAAGAGATGATTAAAATCTATTTCAGATAAACTTTTTTAGAAATTTATACTTTATGAAATGAAGTCAAAGTCTTTATGATAGTCAATAAAAGCAGAATAAATGTCATGGTGCTTTCATGTAGCTTGTTCAATAATTGCTGAATTAATAATAAATTTCTCTTACACCTCTAGGAATTTTTGGAACACACATTTTTTCTTCTTGGCCAATATATTGTTTTCTTATAGGTGTTTATGGATTTTTTAGAAGTGATACAAGCAGTGAATGCCTTGTATAAAAGACCTAACAACCAGGTTGGTCTATATTAGAAGAGGTCACTGTGTTCTCATTGTTTGGTAATACAGGTGGTGCTTCTTGACAGGTAAGAAAGATGAGACAGGCTTGCCTCATAAAGGAAGCTGGTACAATGTTTTCCTAGCAATTCATGTGCTTCTGTGAAGTGTTAAGCCAATAATAATTCACTTAATCCAGCTCCAAAACTACACAGTTACAGAAAAGTCAGAATTCCAGTCATCTGCATTGCTGCAAGTGTTCCCTAGTTCATCATGTTAACTATATTCAAGCTGTCTCATTCTCATTTGATCCAACTGGCTTTTCCATTGCGTTGGACTCCTTGCCACCATATAGTTTGTGCTTTGCACACTGGTTGGACTCCTTGCATTGCCTTAACCTCTCGACTTCACTTTCAATGACTAATTAAATGAATCTAGAATTGCTGATATCCTTTTGTTTTCTGGATTCTGTTCCACAAGTATATTTGTGTTATCTTTAATTGAGTGATATGTCTTTCAAGTTTCGGAGTATACCAGGTAGATATTGATGTCATCTTCAAATGACTTTCTGTAGATCTTTTTAGTAGGTCTCTAAAGTTGCTTCTGCCATAGTGAAGGAAGCCTGTCATTCCTCCTATGGAGTGTTCACTAACAATTCCACCTGTTCTCCTGTGACTTTTACCATTGAAAGAGGTTTTGGGGTGCAGGTTCTGAAATGCTTTTATACTCTCCTTTAAATATTGCAGGAGAATTAATTAATTCACGATAATTATACCAAATGCCAAATTTGTGAAATGCTCTGTTTTGGCATGGTTGGTCTGCTAATTGATGTCATGTTATCAAACTCAAAAATGGCTTTTCAAAATTCCAGTCAAAGTCTGTCCATCTCATTGTCAAAAATAATTTAAGACGCTGGTATTTTTTTTATCATTTGTTTCATTATTAGGCAGAACTTCTACCATTTGCACCAAGTGAATACTTTCAGTCACTTCAGGTTCTTCAGCTTTTCCCTCCCCAGAGGCAAGTAGCAGCTTCCTCTGTAGTAGTTCCTCAATATCGTTTCTTATTTCATCTAATATAGGACTGAGGATAGAGTTTTTCTCATCATTGCCCTGAACTGGTCAGTAATACCTTACTGTATAGTTTGACATTGAGGATTCTATAGGCAAACATCAGTATGATGCCCCTGCCTATAACTAGTAGGATCTGTTTCCAATTTTGGTAGGAAAACAGGCCTGATGCGTAACAAAAGGATTCATATAATCAGTTCATTTCACATGTACTTGTGGTTTGTCCACGGTAGACATCAGCACCATTCACCCTGTACTATTTGCAGCAGGTAGACTATTGTTATATTATATTTCTGATTTGTTCTAGTGCATCTTGACACCTTATGGTACAAGAACATGAATAAAAACCATTGCCATAACTATTACGTTCTCAGAGTACATTAAGGCTCATCTGACTAAGAATTTTGGTGGGCATTCCTCTACTGTGCAGCTCACTGTTAACCCCTCTACCCCACAAGGGATTAGGGGTTGGACTTTGGTTATTATTATTGTTCATTATCACTACCATTACAGAAGACTTCCTTCACAACAACCCTATGAGGTAGTACAGATATTAGTACATACTTTTTTTGGTGAGGCAATCACAGTTAAGTGATTTGCCCAGCTAGTAAGTGTCAAGTGTCTGAGGCCAGATTTGAACTCATGTCCTCCTGACTCTATCCACTGTGCCACCGAGCTGCCCCCATACATTTTACAAAGAAGAAAATTAAGACTTCAGAGAGATAAAGTGTCTTGCCTAGAGTCACACAGTTTATAAATGATAGGGTCAGAATTCTGTTCAATTCCAAGTTCAAAATCCTACTCTTTCTACTACATCCCATGGTCACTAATGAATATTTCTTGAGTTTGCTTAAGTAGAAGAAAGGCATAGGAGGATAGAGGCAGAGGAAGAGAAAAAAACAGAGGTAAAAGGAATATTATAAGGTCATTAGGGAACCAATCAGGAGATCATGCCGACCATAAACAGTTCTTGTGACTGAACATGACAGAATTCCCTTGTGTAGGAACTGCTGGAGCAGTATCTGGTTTTTCACGGAGCCACGTGGTGACAACAGACTCTCAGTCATGCAATCCGAGGCTCAGTCATCAAGGACTGCAGGGTACAGCAGATTCTTCTAGAGGCCAGAAACCAAAGAAACTCAAAGTGACAAGCCCTGGCCTTCATCAAAGTGAAATCCATTCATCAAAGTATAAACCAATGCAAACTGAACCCGAACTCCCTTGAGTCTGAGAGAAGAGATGACAATAATGCATCAGGAAGTGCTAACTTACCTTTGCTATCTTCACAAAATGGCTCAGGATTTCCGCCCTTATTTTTAAAGTCTGTGCTGTCAGAATCTCCCGCACGACCCAAAAACTGACCTGGAGAGCCAAAGACAAATCGCAAAGCATCCCATTAGGCTTCACAGCATGGAGGTCATCACAGAAGACTCACCAGATGAATATCCACAGGGATATTATGAATGGCTGCCCTGAGAACATCCTGCCCTCCATTTTGGCTCCCCTCATTGCAAAGGGAATTCCTGTTTGAGCTAAAAGTAGAACTACTAACTTCACTGGTCTCTTTCAACTCTGAGATCATATGTTTCCATTGTATATAAAGGTTAAAAGAGACCAAAGAATATAGAATGTTAGAGCTGGAACAGATACTAGAATGCAGAATATGAGAGCTAAAGGGGACCTTAAAATCTAGATTGTTCTATTTAGAAGGAACCTTAGAACAGAGAATATTAGAGCAAAGAGCACAGAATTTTAGAACTGGGAGTGTTATTAGAAAATAGAATGTTATGGAAGGGAGAAAGGCTGGAGTAATATCTAGATAGTGAAAAAACCAAAGAGAGAAATAATTTAAAAAAAAAAGAAAATAGAGGGTTAAAATTGGAAGGGACCCTAGAGATTATATAGACCAGCTTTCTCATTCTACAGATGAGGAAACTAGGTAGGCTAAATCACATATTCATGACCACAAAGCTATTAAGAAAAAGAGGTAGAATTCAAAAGAAAGGCTTATGGAATCCAAATCCTGTTCTTCTCTTGAAAGATTTTCTCTATAGTGAGCTTAAAATGTCTCCTTGTAACTTAAATCAGTCCAGTTCTGCTTTCTAGTTCTGCTCTCTAAGGCCTAATAGAAAAGGTCCAATCTGTCTCCCACATGACAAATGGTAAATATTTTAAGACAGAGACTATGCCTCTAATCTCTCTCACCTCCAATCTATTCCCCATGTGCTGCCACAATAATAATCTTCCTAACTCACTACTCTGATCACACCACTCTCCTGCTCAGAAATCCTCAGAGGCTCCCCGCTGCCTAAAGAATAAAATATAATTTTCTTAGCCAAGCATTTTAAGCCCTCTACAATCTAGCTGTAACCTACTTTTCCAGCCTTATCTCCCACTGCCTCATTCACTACAAATCCAGGTTAGAAAAGGGACATTAAACAGGAACCACCCACTGAGTTACAGTCCATAAAAATCATGTTAAAACAGAACAGAGAATAGAATTTTGGAGTGATAAGAGATTTCAGAACCTGAGGTGAGTAAGGCAGGGAGGGAAGTTTATGCATTCAGCTCTGGTAAACTACCCTGGGGCTAAGCTATTTATTAGTGGGTGAATAAATAAAAACTCACCCAAGCTAATTGGGGAAGATGAAGGGAATAAGCATTTATATGGCAATCCCTCTTCTCCTTATCAAAAAGAGTAACTCTCTGGACCCAGATCTCAAGAAACCAATCCCCACAGCCTCTTCTCTGGAGTGGTTAATCCACTCAGCTTTGGCACTAACTATCTTGATTGGTGAAAGTGAATGGGTGATAACTCAGTCCATCATATCTAGTGGACACCAGACTACACTTCACATTCTATCTAGTCATCTCTGAAGGAAGCAGGGCCTCCTCATTGTAGCCATCTTGCTGGTTGCCCTTCCACCACAAACTTCAATGCTACCATTGTTACTGTGAAAGAATGTGACAGTGATCTGACCTAAGACTAAATGCCTATTGCCTGTGATTGACCGGATCAAAGCTCCCTTCCCTGGCCCTCACTTTCCCCTATGTGTGGTATCTCCCTACTAGATTATAAAGCATAAGCTCCTTGAAGGTAGAGATTGTTTCACTTTTATGAACATCTACAGCACCTAGCACAGGATCTCGTATACAGTAAATGCTTAATAAATGCTTGTTCATTCATTCATACTTTCATTGATAGATAGCTAGAACATAGAAGGTTAGAGCTAGGCTGAACCTTAGGTTTTAGAATATTAGAACACAGAACACAGAGTACTGAAGCTAAAAGACTTTGGAGGTCTTTCTAGCAAGGATAGCTCTCTAAAAATGGAATGGGTTGTCTCTGTAGGTAATGAGTTCCCTGTCACTGAAGTCTTCTTTCAGTATATTAGATAGTCATTTGCCATATACTAGATTGTCCATTAAATTAAAGAGGGAATTCCTAAGCAGGTATGAGCTGAACTAGATGTCCTTTGCGGTCCCTTTCAGCCCTATAATTATTGGACCATCTACTCCTTCTCACTCATTTAACATAGGAAAAAAATCAAAGCTCAGAGGAAGAAAGTGACTTGCCTAAAGTAAGAATTCACATTTCTATAATGGTGTTATGGTTCAAAAGAAGAACCCTGTGAAGAAGTTTGTACCAAAGTGCCACTATCTCTATCTTACAAATGGGGAAACAAAGGCTCATAGAGGGGGAATGACTTGCTTAAGTTTACACAACGAGTTAACTACAATCTCTCAGCTCCTATTCTAATATGAACTACCACAAACTTTCCAATCCTGATAACTGAGCATATGGTTCCTTGAAGGTCCCTGCCAACCCTAAGAGCTTATGATCTTTGATTTCCACCATTCAATTCAACCCAAGAAGTTTTAGATGCCGTTTGAAAAATGTGTTCATCTATACCACAACTCTGAGAGCACAAGGAAAGCCAGCTAGCAGCAAGGAACAGTAGAAAAACTATTAGCCTTAGGTTCAGAAAAGCTAGGTTTAAGATCCAATGTGTGACCTTGGACAACTGCTTAACCTTCCTTAGCCTTAGTTTATCCCTCTATAAAATGGAGATGGTATTATTTGCCCTGTCTATCTCGTAGTATTAATTTGAAGCCCAAGTAAAATAATATTGTGTGAAATGCATTATAACCACAAAATAGCTATACAAATGTGAGTTGTTATTGTTATTACTATGATTGAAGGTGAGGTTCAGGTTCAGCTGTCATTGAAGTGGGGGTAAAGGGGGAGAAATTGATTTCTCTTCAGCTTAGCTAATGTAATCAATGTAGTCTTGATGGAGCTTTAAATGTGTGAACAAGATGGCTTGTACCCTGTGCATCTCTTTATGAGGTGTGAATTCCTCTTTAATTGAATCAAGAAGGGAACAGTATGATATGGCTAGCTAACCATGTCCCCTGGGAACTTTCAACAGGAGAAGGATTTCAGCAGTTGATTCTGTCCAGAATTAGTCAAATGGTGGAGGATTACTGACAACTGTTTCAAAGGTCAGCAGGGGAAGGGGAGAGAATGAAGCTAAAGTGAGTGTCATATTCCCCCTGCCCCCATTGATATGTTATTGGAGAGACTGGATCAGTAATAGAAAATGAGGTAGCTTCAAGCAGAGAAAGACATACTGTGTACAGACAGTCACAGATGAAGGAGGATAACAACCCAAAGAATAAAAATGTTTCAGGGGATGTGACTCCTTGTGGTAAAGAGAATTCCAGATATGGACTCTAGAAAGGCACTGATCCTTGGAACCAATTATAGAGTTACCCTGAAGAGAAACTTCATGAGGGCTCTGCAAGGGGAGAAAGATCTTCCATAACCAGGAGTTAGGAGGCACTCTTATGTCAGACATGTTTTCTACATGTGGACCTCACTACCACTGTATTTTGAGTCCATATGCATAGCACATCATGTGAAATGCCAGGCTGGATGAATCAAAAGCTGGAATTAAGGATGCTGGGAGAAATACCAACAATCTCAGATATGCAGATGATACCACTCTGATGGCAGAACATGAAGAGGAATTAAGAAGTCTTAATGAGGGCTAAAGATAAGTGTAAAAGCTGGCTTGAAGCTTAACACCAAAAAACCTAAGATCTTGGGAACTGGTCCCATCACTTCTTGGCAAATAGAAGGAGAAGAAATGGAAGCCATGTCAGATTTTATATTCGTGGGCTCAAAGACCACTGCAGAGAGTGAAAGATGCTTGCTCCTTGAAATGAAAGCTATGGCAAATCTGGACAGTACACTAAAAAGCAGAGACATCACCTCGCCAACAAAAGTCCATATGTCAAAGCTATGTTTTTTTCCAGCAGTGTATGGCTATGAGAATTGAACTATAAGAAAAGCCGAGTGCCAAAGAATTGATGCTTTTGAATTCTGGTGCTGAGGAAGACTTTTGAGAGTCCTTTGTAGAGCAAAGAGATCAAAGCAATCGATACTTAAAGAAATTAATTCAGGCTGTTCACTGGAAGGTCAAATACTGAAGCTGAAGCTTACATACTTTGGCTACATAACGAGAAGATGAGACCTATTGGAAAAGACCCTGATGTTGGGAAAGATTGAAGGCAAAAGGAGGAGATGGCAGAAGATGAGATGGTTTAGATAATGCCATAGAAACAATGAACATGAACTTGCACAGAATTCAAAGCCAGCGAAGGATAGAAGGGCCTGGTGTGCTGTAGTCCATGGGTTCATGAAGAGTCAGATAAAATTGAAAAACTGAATAAAACCAACTTTCTTCAGGAACCTCATACGTGTAGAGGTGTAGGGGGAAGAATGTGCTCTGATTTACTGTTTTTACTATGCCACCTTAGTAAAATATTTTTTTTTGTTTTTTGGTGAGGCAGTCAGGGTTAAGTGACTTGCCCAGGGTCACACAGCTAGTAAATGTCAAATGTCTGTGGATGAATTTGAACTCAGGTCCTCCTGACTCCAAAGCCGGAGCGCTATCAACTGTGCCACCTAACTGTCCCTAGTAAAATACCTTTTGAAAAAACTAGTTTAAATCTGGTTGACTGGTAATGGAATGGAGGCTTTCAAGTGAGACTATTGGAAACAGCCCATCAGGGTTACCCCCAGAATCCTGAAGAGGAATGAATAGTAAGTTATTATCTGGGGATGCCCAATCTGAGTGGGTACAAGTGCCTAGCTGGGAGACTAGACCTACATAAGATAGCATTACATAACCTTTATGTTTAAAAAGATGGTCCCTCTCCACTGGGCACGATGACCAAAGTAGGAACAAGTAAGAATGAGTAAAGCATTTATTTATGAATGAATGAATCAATAAGACATTTATTGAGCACCTACTATGTGCATGGCACTATTCTAAGCATTAGACATACAAAGAGAAAAATAAGACAATCCCTAATTTCAAGGAGCTCACATTCTAATGGAGAGACAACATACGTGGAAGGTTTCGGCTATAGATAAGATGGAAAGATACTATGGTGCTTAGGGTGCAGTGTCAGAACACATGGCAATGTCTTTTCTTTCATGTCATTTCCACTGATAAAATCATCAGTGCTCTTGTTCCACTTCTGGTATTTTCCTTTGATTCACTGCTTACAGTTGTTATGGAGTTATTTTTCCCTTATGTTCTTTATATATTTTCTTTTTCTTTTTTTGGGGGGGGGGGTGGGCTAGGCAATGGGGTTAAGTGACTTGCCCAGGGTCACACAGCTAGTTAAATGTTATGTGTCTGGGGCCAGATTTGAACTCAGGTCCTCCTGAATCCAGGGCCAGTGCTCTATCCACCTAGCTGCCCCATATATTTTCTTTTTAAAATAGATTTCCTTACAGGTTGAATTTGGGAGGTATCTCTGGATCTATTATAATCCTTTACAGTGTATTTATCTTATTCTGCTTGTTTACCACTCAGTTTTAGCCTGTGAATTAAAGCTTTGGGCCAAGGCCAACCTTGGCCCCTGCTGCCATTTTAGGGAGGGCTGGTTGGCCCTGCTTGGTCTCCACCTGAATCACAAGTGTTGCTCCCTGGATCTTTGAGTTTCAGAACACCTGAGCTTCAGGACCCTCTATGGTATAAAAGGGCAAGGTGCCAAAGACTTGTGCCAGGTGTGCTCTGGTATGAGCACTGCTGTTTGGGCATTACTTGCTCCCATTCCTAGCAGCTCCCAAGGTCCTTGCTATGGGTTTCTGACCATGCTGGGGATTTCTTAGAGGAGCCCTCTGCTTCTGCTGCTGCCAGATACAGAGCTATAGGTGTCTGTCTCTGGCCCTACTGGGAAACTGCAATTTGTTTGCTTGAATTGGCATTGGCTTTGCCGACTACTCCAGGCTTCTGGTTGACTTTTTGTGTAGCTCTGAGGTGAATGGAGTCACTCACTATAGTTTCTCACTAGATTCCTTTAACATCATATTTTATGTATATATGTATATATATATATGTGTGTGTGTGTGTGAGTGTGTGTGTATGCATGTACATGTACATATACACACATATGTATATGTGAGTACTTACATTTATATGTATATACATACACATACATATATACATACATACATACACACACACACACACACACACACACACACACTCACACACATAATTACAAAAGCAAGTTCCAGGCAGAAACCAAAGACCAGTCAATAGTTATGTAAATGTCATGGTCTCATCTTCCTGAGTTCAAATCTGGCCTTAAATACTTTCTAGCTGTGTGACCCTGGGCAAGTCACCTAACCCTGTTTGCCTCACTTTCTTCATCTATAAAATGAACAGGAGAAGGAAATGGCAAACCACTCCAGTATGTTGGCCAAGAAAACCCCAAACAGGGTCACAAAGAGTAGGACACGGGGCAGCTAGGTGGCACAGTGGAGAGAGCACTGGCCTTGAAGTCAGGAGGACCTGAGTTCAAATTCGGCCTCAGATCAAACGCTTGACACTTACTAGCTGGGTCACCCTGGGCAAGTCATTTAACCCCAATTGCCTAAAAAACAAAACAAAACAAAACAAAACAAAACAAACAAACAAAAAAAGAGTAGGACATGACTGAAACGATGGAGCAACAATAACAACAACGTGGTTTTAGATTGCTTAGATTTTGTTGTTCTATGAAACTGATACCCAACAAATTTTAAAATAAATTTTTACTGATGTCTTTTGTTTTCAGACCACCTACATTTCCTATTGTATTTCTGCTTCTCCCAGAAAGCCATCCTTTATAACAACGCATAAAAAGTAGGGAAAAAAACAGTTCAGTAAAACTAGACATATCAGTCTGATTATCTTTGGGGTCTCATACCCATAGAGACTATCTCTGAAAAGAAAAGAGAAGGGAGGTGTTATCTTACATTTCTTCTTTGGAGCCACACTTGTTCAATATAATTTCCCAACATTCATTTTTGGACATTTAATTTGTATTATTTTTCCATTTACATTGTTGTAAAAACTGAATTTTTTTTGGTTCAGATTACCTTGCACCAGTTCACATTAGATTTCCCATACTTCTCTGTATTCATTTTTTCATATGAAGCATTAATATTCCATTATAATATTGTATCACAATTTGTTTAGCTATTCCCTGGCCAATGGACATCTATTTTGTTTCTAATTCTTTGCTATTTAAAAAGGTGTTACATATAGATATGCAAATCTTGTCTTATCTCCTTAGTGTATATGCTGAGCACTGGGATCTCTGTGTCAAAAGGAATGGACATTTAAGTCACTTTCCTTGCATAATTTCAATTTTTTTCCAGGACAGTCTGATCACTTCATAGCTCCACAATCAATGCTTTAGTGTTCTCACCTTTCCACAAGCTTTCCCCATTGACTACTTCCATCTTTGGTCATCTTTGCTAATTTTCCGGCTATAAGGTGAAAACAAGAGTAATTTTGATTTGCATCTCTCTTATGATTAGTAACTTGGAGTTTTCCTTCTTCTGATTGTAATGATTTGCTATGGTCCTTTGAGCACATATTTATTGGGAATTGGCTATACCCAGAATTTTAAATATCACATTGAATCTTGCCCAAAGTTCTTAAATTCCTTATCTAATAATGAAGACAAAAGCCTAGATTGGGACTCTCTCAGAAGATTTAAGTTCGAGATTTTGCTCTGTGATTTATGACTATGATTAGGTAAGTCGCTGAATTTCTTTGGGCCTCAGTTTCCTCCTGTGTAAAATAAAGGGATCATAATGTAAATGATAAGAACAATCATATAAAACTATATACTGAATAATTATAATGACCAGCCTTGGCCCTGGAGAAGAGATGAAGCAATATACACCCTTTGTTTTAGAGGTTGGTGTACTATGGGTGTATAATGTTACATATACTGTCACACAAAGCTGATGCTTAAATGACTCAAAATTTGGTCTTCTTAGATTTACATGACCCTGCTCTATGACCCTATTCAAAACACTTAAACTTCAAGGGTCTCAGTCTTCTCATCTATAAAATAGAGAGGTTGGAGATGATTCAATTCAAATAACATTTGTGAAATGCCTGCTTTGTTTAAGACACTATGCTAGGCCCTACAGATATACGCACAAAAACAACATTTCTCTCTTCCTCTTCTTCCTTCACACATTCTCCTAGACAAAGGGTTTTTAACCTGAGGCTAGTCTACAGACCTTTAAGAATTTAGATATATTTCAACTTGGATGGGGAAAAAATTACACCTTTATTTTCACTAACCTCTAAATGAAATTTAGCATTTCCTTCAATTATGAATGCAAGGCAACAAAACATGATTTTGAGAAGGGTTCCTAGGCTTCACTTGACTGCCAAAGGGACCCAGGACACAAAAGAGGTTACAAATTCCTGGACTAAAGTAATTCTAAATATTCTAACAATGCTGACCTTCTAGGACTGTAGGCCATTCAAGCTACCATATAATGCAATTTCATTGCTCTCAGTACTGAAATGATGTCATTTTTCAACAAGAACCATAAAGTAGAATCTCGGAGCTGAAGGACACCTCAGAAGTTATCTACATATACCTGAATTGGGATTACCTCTACAGCAACCCTGACAAATGGTCATCTAGAATACCTCCAGTGGTAAGGTAGCTAAGTGACACAGTGGAAGGACAGTGGGCCTGGAATCAGGAAGATCTGAGTTCAAATTTGACCTCAGATACTTATTATCTGTGACACAATGGGCAAATCAATTAACCTCTGTCTGCTTCAGTTTCCTCACCTGTAAAATGGAGATAATAATAGCATCTACCTCCCAGGGTTGTTGTGAGGGTTAAACATTTCTAGCATAGTGACTAGCACATAGGTGCCTAATAAATTGCTTATTTAAAATATATATATTTATGTATACATATATGTAAATATAAATATATGTATATATAAAAGTATACATGTAAATGTGTGTACACATACATATATGCATACACATATATGTGGTTATCCTTGGGAGGTAGTGTTTCATGTACACATATATATACAAATATATACACATGCATATACACGTGTATATATATAATACACAACATACTTAAGCATACACGTGTGTGTGTGTGTGTGTGTGTGTGTGTGTGTGTGTGTATGGAACTCATTACCTCCCAAGGACAGCCATTTATATTCTGGACAGTTGTAATTGTTAATTTGTTCCTTATCTTGACTAAGCTTCACCTCTCTACAAATTTCTATTCCTTGCTTTTAATTTTGCTCTCTAAAGACAAGTCAAATAATCTTAATCCAGCTTCTGCATGAGACAGAGTTCAATCAGATCTTTTCTTCTACAGGGTAAATATTCCCAAGTACTTCAACTTGTCTTTCAATGACTTGGCCTCCAATCCTATCAATATCCTGGTGACCTTCTCCCCTCTCCCTGGTTGCCCTAGTCTCTTTGCTTAATATTTATTCAGTACATACTTGTATCTGTACTTGTCTTCCTTGTTAGGATATAAGCTCCTTTACTGGATAGATCTCTCTCTCAAAGACCAAGCCTTGAACCCAAATCACTCTGGAGCTCATAGATTGGACAACAAGAGGTCCCTGCCCAAGTACCACTTAACGGTTATTTTTTTGGATACTCCAGGCTCAGAGTGAATGTAAATTGTAACTGTTTCTCTTCTGGCCAGCAACCCTGAGGGTTTTTCCCTCCCAGTTTAATTTTTTTTATTAAGGGGGCCATCCCTTGACTCACTTCTTTTTTTCTTTTGCAAGATTATATTTATTTGTTTTTTACATTAAACATTTATTAATTTATTTATTTTTAGTTTTCAACATTCAGTTCCATGAGATTTTGAATTCCAAATTTTCTCCCCATCTCATCCCTCCCCCCACCCCAAGATGGCATGCATTCTGAATACCTCTTTCCCTAATCTGCCCTCCCTTCTATCACCACCTCCCCTTCTCTTATCCCCTTCCCCTTCTACTTTCTTGTAGGGCAGGATAGATTTCTATACCCCATTGCCTGTATATCTTACTTCCCAGTTGCATGTAAAAACAATTTTTAACATTTGTTTTTAAAACTTTGAGTTCCAAATTTTCTCTCTTCCTCCCTACCCACCTACCCTCATTGAGAAGGCAAGCAACTCGATATAGGTTATACATGTGTAGTCATACAAAACACTTCCATAGTAGTCATATTGTGAAAAACTAAATATATTTCCCTTTATCCTATCTCGCCCCACCCCCTTTATTCTATTCTCTCTTTTCACACTGTCCCTCCCCAGAAGTGTTTGCTTCTGATTCTTGACTCACTTCTTTAAAAAGGCCTATTCACTGAATGGGTGTTGCTTCACTTAAAGTGAGAACCTGAAAAGACCTTAGCTTAAAAGGGCCAGCGTCTTCCATTGCATCTTGAGCTACCTCCAGTAACCCTGATGAATATCTGGCCATTAGACCCAGATGGCTCTAGAGAAGAAAGTGAGGCTGGTGACCTTGCACAGTCCTCCCTCACTCAAAACAAAGTCAACTGCAAGTCACGACATCATCTCCTGGACATTATCATGGTCCTCTTTGAGAACAAAGGACAAACACAAGCTCCTTGAAAGGAGGGCTTGTTTTACTCTTCGCACCAGCATCCTCAGCACGCAGCACAGTGCTGGCCATGTAATAGGGGCTTACTAAATGCTTATTGGTTGATTAGGGTTATCAATATTTGAAGGACCCACAGATGAACACAATGTTTCAGGGATTGTCTGCTAGAATGTAGCCAAGACGGTGCCTCTCTTGTTCTATCAGCATTACCTCTTTCAATGCAGCCCCAGTGCCAATTACTGATAATAGATTTCTCTGCTGACTTAGACTGACCTCGTAGTATACTAGCCCTTCTCTCAAAGTTCTTTTTTCACATAAACTACTGTCTAGCTACTCCTTCCTCATCCTACACTTGTACAGATGACTTTTTTGAATCCTTCTGTAGGACTTTACACTTATACCTATTAAGTTTCACTTTGCTAGAGTCATCTCTTTGTTCTAGCCTGTTAAAATCTTTTGGAATTTCAGTTCTGTCGTCTGACATGTCAGGTATTCCTCCCAGATTTGATTCAGATTTACTATGAAATAAATTAAATGAATATTTCATTCTTTCAAAGAAATAAATCTATGTCAGAATTGGACTGGACTTTAATATGTTTTATAAGCAGTTTCTATAACAAAGATATTGTTGATGCTATAAAACAAGGAGGGGTCATGACCAGCATGCTAGCATCACGGTATCCTGAATGGAGACAAAACTGTTATCCTACAAATGCCACCATTCTCAGTTACACTGTGTCCTCCCTGGCTCCATGGTGGTTTACCCCGGCTTCCACTGCTAAGAATTCCTATTTCTGCCTCTTGTCTGGCCTTTGGATTGGATTATCTTGTGAACTCTGGTTTGACTCAGCATGTTTATTCTCTCAGCTACCACAGCTACTCTCCTCTGGAGCCCTGTTGACTAGAGCCTAAGCACTAGCTCCTAACTGGCCCCATCCCCTCCTAAGGCACCAGGGATTCCATATCCTAATGTGCCATCCATACTTGCTTATAGAATGAATACTGATTATAACACTGTGCATCTGTTCAAAAAAGAAACTCTCATTGACTTTACCCAAAAAAGCCGGCATCTTGGTGTAATGCTGACAGCAGCACAATCTGTGACTGCTCTGCTGTGCAGCTGGCCAGAGGCGGTGAATGGCTTGGCATTAAGTCAAATAACTTTCTTAAAAATAAGGCAAATCCCCTTAGAATTTGCAGCAATTTTGCACATCTGTTTGTTTGTTGCTGTTAAAGCCAAACTTGGTTGAAAGGGAAGAAAAAGCATGTTAAAAGAGGGATAAAAGACTTCTGAGCCACTCTAGGTGGATTTCTTTTGATAACAGGTCTAACTAACCTAGCCCTTCTCTCTCCATCACACTGAGGACAGAGAGCAGCTTTAATCTCTGGAGTACCAGCCCACAACAATTAATTGGTTACATGGATCTTGTACGGTATCCTTAAGACTACAGAGCAACACAGACTGAGCAAGAATGATCTCCAGGGTTAGGCATTTCCTACTGCTAATGAGCAGCTGGAGAGGCTGAGGGCCCTCGGGGAAGCCAACACTTAGGAACTCAGCTGGTTGGTCATACAGAATGTCTGAGGGTAAGGTCACCACCCTGGTTATAATCTCTGAAAACAAAAGGAAAGAAATGCAATAGTAATAACAATGTCTAACATTCATATTCAAAGTACTTTACATACATTAACTCATTTGAGCCTCACGACCTGGGGAGGGTCATTGTTAACCTCATTTTACAGATGAAACAACTAAGGATCCAAGAGCCTATGCAGGGTCATACAGCTGGTAAGAGACTAAGGCAGGATTTGAACCCACATTTTTCGGTCTCCATGTCCAGCATTCTCTGTCTACCACACTTTGCTGGGAAAAGACCTACACGCACAGCAGTATGGGTAGGCATTGCTAAGTCTACATGGTATCAGGTTTGGGCCATTGGACTACAGAGTCACCTCCCAGAAGTTGACTGAGTTCAAGTTGACTGACCATTGTTTTCATCCATATTTTCATCCATCCCTTTGTGACATCAAATGCAGCCTCAGTAGATAGCTTAATAAATTGCTACGACCAATAAAATGCAGCTCCAAAAGACCAATCTTCTTGTGATGAGCCTCTCCAAATAGCTGGACTGGTCCTCAGATGCCAGTCAAATGGTTTATCTTTATCCCACACTTGAAACCTTTCCACCTGGGGAGGTCTTGCCAGAACTTCTGTTCTCATAGGCAGAGCCTCCAGGATCACTTCTGTGCCATCAGAAGGCATCAGAGCAGGACTCACAGGTAAAGGTGAAGAAAGGCCTATATGGTCTTAAGTAGTCAGTAAACTCCTGAGCTTCAGTTTCTTCAACTTGAAAATAAAAGCATTCGATTGGCTTTTTAAGGTCCCTTCCAGCACTAACTCCTATGGTCTTAATAAACCAGCAATCTATTTCCCATCATGCCAAGGTCAGAATCTATTTTTCTAGTAGCACTGGAACAAAGCAGCAGATACCAAAAGGAAACCACTGATGAGGACAGAGCTGAGTCAGCAAATAAATTCTGGGCAAGCAGGAAATGGCATTCTATTCCTTACCTGATTAAACCTCCTGGTAAAGGCCACAATATTAGGGGCGAGGCTATGTTTCTCTTTCTTGCTCCATCCACAGCTGGCTAATTCCTAGAAAACAAAGAGATAAGTTCATCCACTGAATTCATTCACATAAATTTAAAACTTCCAAGGAGCATTTAACCTTTAATCCAGGCTTGTTGCTGAATGTCTCAGTCAATGATTTCATACGTGGGATGAAGAGGGCTGCTAAATCTTGATAATTGCTAAGTCTTTAAAAATGAATGATAAAGAAGGAGTGATCCCTTTTATTTGGAGGACAAGGTGGGTTATATCATCACAGGTCACTCCTTTCAGAAGCCACTTTCAATTCAACTAACATTTATTTGATGCCTAATTTGTGCTGGGTCCTATGCCTGGCACTGGGGATATAATGAGATCTGCAATGAAGATCTCAACCCACTGCCTATTTATCCTGTGAAAGTCACTATTCCTTCTAAAACAAAAAGGGAAGAGGTAGGGCTATTGCTCAATGGTCACTACTCCAGAGTTCCCAGCCTCTGAAGGGATTCTGCCCCAACTTTGAAGTGATCAGAGGACCAGGGGTCTATGGGAGGTGTTTCCCCAGTGGCACCTGCACAGCTGGTGCTGTGAATGTCCAAGCAGAAATTAGGTTGTTATTGCTCTTAGTGGTCAACATCCATCTCATGAGGGAGAAGACTGAGAATTTGCTCAGTAGAATGAAAGGAGAGGGGAGAGAGTATGTTTGCAGTAAGAGAATATACTGGAGATAAGCCATGCTATTGGCCCCTGTGGAGGGGAGGGTATGACTCATCTTCTCATCATTCAATCAATCACACACACCTTGGAATCAGGCTGTAGCCCCCTATTTGGAAACCATTGCTCCATGCTATCAAACTTGGGAGAGTTATGTTGGCAACTTCCTTTTTCTTCTTTTCAGGTTAAATCCCTTTTGATTAGATTTGCAAGACTTCAGGCAAATAAATTTTTGTTTGCTCTTGGGATATGATTTTGGAAAGATGCTTCATTCAAAAGGAAGAGAGGATAGTTACGGGGACGGGGGAGCATTGTATATTAAGAAGACATTTTTGTGAAGAAACCCAGTAACCCAATGGGGGAAACACAGTGGAAAGTGTTCAAATAAAGTGCAACAGAAGTAGAAACAGCAAGAATATTATTAACAGAGTGCAGTTTAGGTCATGTGGACAGAAAGAAGAAATAAATGAGGACTTCAGCAGATAGACTCTAAACCTAACATTTACGCATGACATATTAGTATTGGGGAACTTCAAATTATCCAGACACCAGTTGGAACTCACTATCTGTCCAAAATAGAGCCCCTAAGAAATTATTGTCTTGACTTAATAATGGTTTCATTATTTAAAAGTTGGAAGAACCAATAAAGGGGAGCTATTTTTCAGGATCTGATTCTCACCAACAGGGAGGAATTGGCTTCTGAAATAGAAATGATGGGAACCTTGGTGGGAAGTGACTACTCCATTTTAGACTGGTGATAGTGAAAGAAAAAAAAGATCCCAATTAAGAAGGTATTCTAAATTTTTTGAAAGATTTCAAAAAGTTCAGAGAAAGAATAGGTAGGATTCCATGGGCTAAAATTCTAGAGGGGATGGCAAGCTCTCAGGATTGAAATGCTAATAACCAAAAGAAAACATTTCCAATGAAGAGGAAAGGTTGGGGGGAGGGTTGTTTAAAAAAATCAATGCGGATGCAAAAGTGACTCGTTGTTTAGATTTTTAACATACATATGTTATCGATCACAATCACAACATTAGATAACTTGGCTTAACTGTTTTCACAGAATGTATTTTGTAGGGGCTTTATTTGGATGTTTCCTGGCAACTGGTTGATGTGCCAAAAAACAATTTCACCAATAAATCAAAAAGAAATAAAAATAAAGATAGGAAGGAAAGAGAAAAAAGGGAAGGAAAGGAAGGCAAGAGAGAGAAGAAGGAAGGGAGAAAGTGGAAGCAAGGTTAACAGGATAATTACAAGAGAATACTGTAGCATAGTCTTGAAAGAATAATTACATACATTCATAAAATTGTACAAGAATAATGCCAAGAAACCATTATTCAGAATGAGATAAAGCTAGCAAGGAATGTTAAGGAGTTTAAGCTACATTAGGGAACAGAGAAAGATCCGAGAAGGGATAGATCCATAGCTCAGAGTGGACATGACAATAATAATGGATTTCATAGAGAGAAAGTGTAGCTGCTCAATTTATCCTCTGCCAAAGAGAATCATATTTGAATCAGAAAGCCAAAACAAAACTGTATAAAAGAGAATTGAAATTCAAGAAAGGCATGGAGATATTTAGCTGCCCTTGATGAGTTCATATCACCAGGCACAGACAAACTATATTCCAGAGGATTGAAATAATTGATGTACATGACTGCTGAACATTGTCAGTGATCTTTGAAAGATCACAGGGGACATATGAGATGCTGCAGAGAAAATCTGAATTCATCAAGGATAGGTCATGCCAGGCAAGCCTCAGTTTCTTTTTTGACAAGGTAATTAGGCTGGTAGGTCAGGAAACAAAATTTATAGTTAACCTGGATTTTAGCAAGACATTTGACAATCTCTCATGTACTTTTTATGGATAAGAAAGATGTGAACTAAGTAATAGAACAATTAAAGGGACTCAGAGTGGATTTAAAATTGGATCCAAAGAGAGTCATTAATGGCTCAATGTCAACTTGGAAGATAGTCTCTAGTGGAGTGCCCCAGAGATCTATACTTGGCCCTGTACTGTTTAACATTTTTATCAATAAATTTGAACAAAGACATAAATGGGAGGCTTATAAAATTTGCAGATGACAGAGATAGCTAACACATTAGATGACAGACTCATGATCCAAAAGGATCTCAATAGGTTAAAATATTTGGCCAAATCCCAACTACAAGATGAAATTTAATAGGGATAAATATAAAGTCTTAAACTTTAATTCAATAAGCCAATTTCACAAGTACAAGATGAGTGAGGTGTGGTTTGATAACAGATCTTCTGAAAAGAATCTGGGAGATTCAGTAGACTACAAATTCAAAATAAGTAAACACCATGATATAGCAACTGAAAAACTAATGTTATCTTGTTCAGTCATTTTTCAGTCATGTCCCACTCTTCCTGACCCCATATGGGTCTTCTTGGCAAAGATACTGAAGTGCTGTGCCATGTCCTTCTCCAGCTCATTTTACAGATGAGGACACTGAGGCAAATAGTGATTTGTCCAGTATCACACAGCTATTAAGGGTCTGTGGCCAGATTTTAAGTAAGGTCTTTCTGACTTCCAGGGTGGGATTCTATCCACGTCTTAGGCTTCATTAATATATGGATAGTGTCAAAAATTAAGAAGGTGATAGCTTCACTGTATTTGCTGCCCTCGTCAAATAACATGTGGAATCCTATGTTCAATTCTGGGCCTCACATTTTAGGAAGGACATTGAGAAGCTAAAATTTGTCTAGAAGAGGGCAACCAGGATTGAGAAGGGCCAAGTTCATGCCATATGAGAATTAATTGAAGAAGATGTTTTGCCCTAGTTTACAGAAGAGAAGACCTATGGTTAATAGCATAGCTATCTTCAATTATTTGAAGAGATGCTATGTGGAAGAAGGATGAGTCTTATTCTGCTTGGCCCTATAGGGCAGAATTAGCAGTAATGGATGGAAACTGCAGAGAAAAAGATTTAGGCTTGACATAAGGAAAAACTTCCAAGGAGAGCTGTCTAAATACAAAATGGGCAGCCTTGGAAGGAAATGGATACCCCTTCTCTAGAAGCCTTAATTTTCATAGATGCTGAATGGCCCCTGGTTTGTGATATTGTAGTGGTATTCTTGGTATGGTATGAGTTGGATTAAATGGTTTCTTAAGTCCCTCTCAACAATATGATTATTTGATTCTGATGTTGGGTATTTGGTTTACCATAGAAGCAGCTTTAAGCCAATGTCTTCCTTTGTCCAAATCACTAAAATGAGAGAGCTGCCAGCCAGAAGTTCTTCATAAAAGACTTCATAGGCTAAAGAAATAAAATGGTGCTCAGCTAATAGCCTCTCACAAAGAGGAACCTAGGAGATGTAGTCCGGGGTCCTGGAACTTAGGATTTTAGATTGTATGATTTATTTACATATTTTAAAATAAGTTTATTGATGTATTTATTTTTATATCCATCATTTCCAGATACTCCACAAATAACTCAACAATAAGCTCAATTTCGTAATTAAAGAAACATGGTTAAACAAAACCAACCAATACCATGCCCACATCTGAAAGTGTAGGCAAAATTCTCCACTTAAGGTCCCCCATGTCTCTAATGAGAAAAGATATCTTGTGTCCAGCCCTAATTTCTCTCCTAAAATTCAGTCTTGTTTCTCCATCTGCCTATTAAACATCTTAAACTGGATGTCCCTTAGACATCTTAAACTCAACATTCCCCAACCCAAACTAATTATCTTCTTCCTGCAACTCTTTTCTCTTCCTAAATTGCCTATTACTGTCGAGGGTACCACCATCCTCCCAGTTATCCAGGTTCACAACCTAGATGTCATTCGTGACCTCTCACTCTCTTTAACCTCCCATATTCAATAATTTGTCAAACCTTGTCATTTCTACTTTTGTAACATCTCTCCTATTCCAGTCTTACTGCAATTCACTCCCCTCTATGTACTCTTTGATTCAATGACATCACCCTCCTTACTCTTCCTTGCACATGATGCCCTATCTCCCAACTTCTTTTCAATGGCTGCCCTCCATGTCTGGAATGCTCTCTGTCCTCTTCCTTGCCCCCTAGCTTTCCTGGATTCCTTTAGGTCTCAGCTTAAGCCTCACTTTCTGAAGCCTTTCCCAGAGTTCTTTCATCTTAGTACCTTCTCTCTAAGACTACTCACAGTCATCTTGTATGTATGTATGTGTGTATATATATATATATATATATGTACATATATACATATATATTATTCATACAGAGTTGATTTCATATTGTCTTCCACATTAGACTCCCACATGAGATTCTTGAGAGCAGGGACTGTTTTTTGCCTCAAGCCTGTAGAACAGTGCCTGGTATATTGTAGGTCCTTAATAAATGATAGTTGAATGACTGACTGTCCTCCTGGACCAAGATTGATTATTACAATTACACAAAACTTGGTTTCCTTTTAGTCCATTAAAGAACAATATGCCAACTCAAAATCATTCATCTGGCCAGGACATTTCACAGTAACACTGAAGAATACTAATTTCCTTGTTCCACCTCCTTTCCTATTTTTCTCTCTTTTAGCCTTGAATAATCACTCACATTTTACCTTCCTCACAGCAACTCCTGTGAAGTAAGCAGTGCAAGAATTATTCCCATTTTACAGATGATGAAACTGAGCCTCAGGTAGAAGAAGTGATTTCCCAATGGCCATACAGCTTGTAAGAGTCAGAGCCAGGACTTGAAACCAGATCTTCTGATCCTAAATCTGGTGCCCTTCCTACTATCGCCAACTCCTTAGAATGGAAAACGTTAGAACACACAACACAGAATGTCAGACTTGGAAGGAACCTTTTAGAATAGAGGACATAGAATGTCAGCTCTGTGGAAAAAAACGAGGGTTTTTAGTGGACCACAAGCTCAATGGTAGTCAATAGTGTGATACAGCAATTAAAAAAGCTAATTCCTATCTATCTTACCCTACAGGCAAATAAGGGGGGAAGTAGACAAGAGCGCAGGGGGTTGATAGAGGGGAGGGCAGATTGGGAGAGAGGATAATCAAAAGCAAACACTTCTGAGGAGGGACAGGGTCAGTAGAGAGAACAGAATAAATGGGGGGTAGGATAGGATGAAGGGAAATACACTTAGTTTTTCACAACAGGACTACTATGGAAGTGTTTCACATGACTACACATCTATAACCTGTATTGAGATGCTTGCCTTTTCAATGACGGTGGGTGGGGAGGCAGGAAGGGAGAAAATTTGTAACCCGAAGTTTTAAAAACACATGTTAAAAATAAAAAAAATAAATAAAATAAAGCTAATTCCTTCTTAGGCTGCATTAATAAAAGCACAGCACCCAGAACAAAGATGGCAGAAGTCCTGCTGTCCTCTGCCTGGGTCAGTTCAGTAACCACATCTGAGTTACTGAGTCCAGTTGTGGGCAGCTTCATTAAAAAGGTCACCAATAAGCTAGAAAGTATCTGAGAAACCATCGAAAATGGACTGGTTGAAGGAACTAGGGATGTTTAATAAGTCAATAAACCAAGAAACGCTGATTATAAACAATCAATAAACACTTAATAGAATTCAGTGCCTACTATGTGATAGGCACTGTGCAAAGCACTGAAGAAATAAAGAGGCAAAAGACAATCGCTTCCTGCAGGGAGCTTACAATTTAATGGTATTTTAATATTTAATCTGGAAAAGGGCAGTTAGGTGGCACAGTGTATAGAGCACTAGGCTTAGAATTAGGATGACTCATCCTCTTCAGATCAAATCCAGCCTCAGACATAGCTGTGCAACCTTGAGCAAGTCACTTAATCCTGGTTGCCTCAATTTCCTCATCTGTAAAATGAGCTGAAGAAGGAAATGACAAACAAATCTAGTATCTTTGCCAAGAAAACTCTGAAATGAAATCATGAAGAGTCAGACACAACTGAAATGACTGAACAACTGAAGAGCAGAAGAATTAGAGACAATGATTGTTGTCTTCAAATATTTGAAGGGCTGACATTGGACATGTTTTACTTGGTCCTGGGGCGGGGGGGCAGGATGAAAAGCTTTGGGTAGAAGGTGCAGAGAGCAGATTATGCCTCAGTATGAAGGGAAAAAAATCCAACAGAGCTGTCTGAAAGTAGAATGGGCTACTCTGAAAGGAAGTCATTCCTCTATCACTGAAAGTATTAAAGCAATATCCATTAGTCAGGGACATGGTAGAGAAGAGTCCCATTCAGGTAAGGATTGAACGAGATGATATCTGAGGTCCTTTTCAACACTGGCAGTCCATAAACATAAAATGTTATCATACTGAATATAGAACATATATGACAGCTAGCTGGTGTGGTGACAAGAGTTCTGGACTTGTCAGGAAGATCTGAATTCAAACCCTGCCTCAGATACTTACTAGGTATATGACTGAGGAAGTCACTTAACTCTTTTAGCCTCAGTTACCTTTTCTGCAAAATGGGGATAATAATAGCACCTAACTCCCAGGGTTGTTATGAGATGGTTTATGTAAAGCACTTTGCAAATCTGAAACCATTCTGGCAACTATGAGAATAATGAAGCTGAAAAGGGTCCTTTGACATCATCTAGTTCAACCTATAACTTTCTTTTATTGGCTATTAAAGAAACAGGCAGATTGTGAGCTCCTTATAATCAGAGTTTATGTGACATCTATCTAACAAAATGCCTTCCATACACTAGGTGCTTGATTAATGTTTGTTAAATTGAATTGGATTGAGTCTCCAGATTGTACCATTCACTGAAAATCTTTCCAACTACAACAGAAGCATACAGGAAATGGTTACAGAATAAGGTGACTTAGAGAGCAAATGGAACCCAATGCTGGCTTCCAACATAAATCTCTAGTAGGAACAGACCACTGCCTTCCTTCTATTACAAAGGATTGCTTTGGTCCCCACCTTTCATGGCCACCCACCCCAGTGTCTCAGAAGGGCCATTCCTGGGGTGGCTAGTTCCATTCCAGCAGGATGTCCTCGAGAATGCTGCTCCAATTTTTCCCAGTGAGTGGGAAGAAAAGAGCACCCGGGAGACTTTCCATCTGGAAAGGAAATATTTTTCAATGTGTTCTTTGCTGAGAGTTTTCCCTGATGAACAATACATGGAAGGAATAGGTGGACTGAAGATTGATATGGGGAAGTTATATAAATGCCCCAGGAAATGAACAGGCTACGGGCGTTAGGTATGAACCTTGCCATTATTCTACTAAGGCAAACTGTGTGAATAGGCTTCATGTGGATCTTGAAGGGTGGGCAGGCAGTATTCTAATGAATGGTAAAAGGGGGATGGTGGTATTCGAGGCCAGTGTCTCTTAGATGCCAGAGGAAAGAACTTGCATAGGGGAAGGCAAACAGATGGACATGACTCCATACAAAGGCAGGCTACATGGCAGTGGGAGAGAAATGAGAGTAGTTGAAAGTAAAAGATGTCCTGGTGCCCATGTTGGAGAAGTTATGGATCATGGGATCACAGGATTTAGATTTGAAGGTAATGAAGAGATCATTTAATCCAACTTCTTCTTTTCACATATGAGGAAACTGAGGCCCAAAGAGAATTGATCTAGGATCTTAAGATTAAGAGCTGAAGGTGACCTTAGAGATCACCTAGTCAAACTCTCTTGTTTTACATTTGAAGAGCTTGACACTCACAGGGGTAAAGCCCAGAGCGATACCGGTGCTAGGTGAGTCAGGAGTTAAAGCCAGGGCCCCTGACTCCACACCTGCTTTTGCATTCTTGAAAGGCTATCTGGAGGAGGATAAACATCCATCAGTTTTGCGGCTTTGAGGAAGAAAGAAGGAAGGCGTCACCATAGATGATGAGGAAGGTGACTTTGATAAAGATACTTAGAAAGGGGTTTTTAACTCATGTTGTATCATGGGCCCATTTGACAGGCTGATTAAAATGATGTCCCCTTCTTAGAATAATGTCTTAAGTAGATAAAATGAAATACATAGGATTACAAAAAGAAGGAGTTACATGGAAATAGCTATAAAATATATTTTGAAAACAAGTTCACAGACCTTGAGTTAAAAACCTCTGGAATAGACAAAAGGAAGAAACAGAGGAAGGGAAGATAAAAAGCTAGAGATGACCAACTTCCAGTCAAAAAATAAACAACAAGGATGGAATGTCAAATACAGAACCAATATTTCATTCCTCAATCCATTTAGCAAATGTTTACTGAGCCTCTCCTAGGACTGCGTAACTATTAAATAACTCCCATTTCCATAGTATGCTTATAATAAGATAGTATTTACATAGCACTTAGCATAGTTTTTTGCAAAGCATTTTACAAATACTGTCTCATTTGATCCTCACAACAACCCTAGGGGATAGATGCCATTATTAACCTCATTTTACACACGAGGAAACTGTGGCAAACAAAAGGTAAGTGACTTTCCCAGGATCACAGAGCTAGTAAATGTCTGAGGTTGCATTTGAACTCAGATCTTTCTGATACCAGGTTCCAGCACTCTATCCACCACACCATCTACAAAGCACTTTCCTCACCACAATCGTGTAAGAGATGCCAAATGATTATATTACCGAGGCATAGAGAGAGGGGAAGTGCCCACAAGTATCAGAGCTGCAATGGAAACCTAGGGGTAGAATAAAGCACTGGACTCCATGTCAAGAATACCTGGGTGCGAATCCTGTCTCAGACACCTGCTAGCCTTGGAACCTTGATTAAGGCATTTCACATCTGAAGATAACAATAGCACCTTCCTCACAGGTTTGGCATGAGGATCAATGATACAATGCACGAAAAACACTTTGCAAACCTTTTAGCATTTTATGAACGTAAGAGATAATGATGATGACGCTGCTGCCACCAATGAGGGCAATGATGAGTCATTTCTTCACTACCCAGGTGCCCTTATTCAAGTCATTTCCTTCTATCAAAAGCAGTTTCCTCAACTATAAATTGCAGGGATTGAACTAGATCAGTGCTTCTCAGACTTTTTGGTCTCAGGACCCCTTTACAATCATAAAAATTATTAAGGATATTTTGTTTTTGTGGGTCATATCTATGGTGTCCCTTTCTTTGAATAAGTGTATCAAATGGCATACATAGGATTGCAAAGACAAGTAGTTACATGGAAATAGTTATAGAAATATTTTTTTTAAAAACAAGTTCACAGACCTCACAGATACTTCCCATATTGGAAATTCAAAAAAACAACATTATCATAAAAATAGTTTTGACCTTGTGGACCCCCTGAAAAGGCCTCGGGGACCACTTGGAAGCCCTCGACCACTCTTTGAGAGTCTGTGAACTGGATGGTCACTAAGAAGTCCTCCAGAGCTAAATGTTAAGTTTTATTGAATACCAGCTGACAACATCTATTGAGTGGAAAAGAAGATGTCTGCTCAGGTATGGGTTAATGAAGAAGCCCTGCTATCTCTGAGATTCCCACGAGTCTGGTACCAGCTGTACAGTGGGTAAGGTACTAGAGATAGTCATCCTAACAGAAAGTGATGAGGCCTGATGCTAAAGGAGTCTGGGGAGGGGACCTTCAATGGCCTAGAAAAGTCGAGGAAGGCCTCAAGAAGTTGCCATGTTGAACTGATGTTGAGTGAAGTGAGCAGAACCAGGAGAACATTGTACACAATAACAGCAACATTGGGCAATGATCAACTCTGATAGACTTAGGTCTTCTCAGCCATACAATGATCTAAGACTATTCCAAAGGACTCATGATAGAAAATGCTATTCACATCCAGAGAAAGAATCATGGAGTCTGAATGCAGACTGAAGCATACTATTTTCTTTTTTTTCTCATGGTTTTTCCCTTTTGTTCTGATTCTTCTTCCACAACATGACTAATGTGGAAATATGTTTAATATGATTGTACATGTATAGTCTATATCAAATTGTTTGTCATCTTGGGGAGGGGGGTGAGAAAAAAATTTGGAACTCAAAATCTTATAAAAGTGAATGTTGAAAACTACTTTTACATATAATTGTAAAAAATAAAATACTATTAAGTGGTGAAAAAAAGAAGTTGCCATGTTGGCAACTCTGCCCTTTTGGGGGGAGGGGGAGGGTAGGAATCAAGCTGGACCTTGATAGAAAGAGAGAAACCAAATCTGTGAAGAATCAACGTCAGTTTGGCCAACAAGCTTTCCAAGTTGGGGGAAACAGTGTGAAGAAAGGTTTTGAACAACAAACAATAATGATGATGATGATGATGATAACGGCTGAAACATATAGCACCTTAAGGTTACAAATCATTGTATATCTATGCTTGCCTTTGGATCACACAACAACCCTATGAGGTAATTACTACAGGTATATGGGGAAACTAGGTGGCACAGTGGATAAAGCACTGGCTCTGGAGTTAGGAGGACCTGAGTTCAAATCTGGCCTCAGATACTTACTAGCTGTGAGACTCTAGGAAAGTCACTTGACCCTGATTGCTTCCAAAAAACAAAAACAAACAAATAACAACAAAAAAAAAAACAACAAAATTACCACAGGCATGCTTAGCCTTTCCTGACTCTCCCAAACACTAGTACCCTCCCTCTCAAATGCTCTTGTTTTCTACCGCTTAGCATTTATTTGTATCTGTTCTCTTCATATGTATGCCCTGTATACTTAAATGTGTTCTTCTTGTCTCCCCAGTTAGAACATAAGCCCTTCGCCTGCAGGGATTGTTCCGTGCTTTGTACCTGTACGCATCCTCCACATGTGGCACGTTTCTTGGCAATACTTGTTGAATGATTATTTTCCCCATTTCACAGATGAGGAAATGGGAAGTCATGGAAGTTGAGGGACTTGTCCACAGTCACATGGCCAATGCATGTCAGAGGCAGGATTGAAACCCAGCTCTGTCTTGGCTACAATTTCAGAATTCTTTTAAGAACATCTTCATGCTATAGATGGGAGGAAGTGGAGAGCCACTGACCATTAATCTGGCAGTAAATGAGTGACAGACTGAGGGAGGAGAGGCTGAAGGCGGGAGGCAAGGCTGAAGGCAGGAGGCTGCTACAATAGCCAAGAATAATATGATGGGAATTTGTGACATTGAAAATAGGAAGAAAAAGACAAAGGCGAGGAAGAGATATTTTGAAAGAAAGATCCTTAGGAGTTGGTGGCAGACAATGGGGGATGAGAGGGAGGGAACCACAATGTGTAACTGCGAAGAAACAGAGTTAAGTCTTTAACAAACTAAAACATCCATCTAAACCCTGTTTTCTAGTTCAAAGTGGTCATCCTGGGAAGTCATATAGTCAGTCAATGAGCATTTATTAAGCACCCTACTATGTGCCAGGGCCTATAAGTGCATAGTATACAAAGAAAGGCAAAAAAAAAGTCCCTGCTGGCAAGGAGCTCACAATCTAAGTGGAGAGAGAGCGTGCAAACCACTAAGTTCAAAAAAGCCACAAAAAAGACAGGATAAACTGGAAGATAATCAAGAGAGGAGGCACTAACTAGGGTTAAGAAGGAATAACAAAGGCTTCTTATCCACTCATTCCCAAAACATTAGCCACCAACCCATGCCCCACTAACAACACATTTGTGTCTTTTAACAATAAAGACTCCCGTTTCTCTAGAATTTTAAAGGAGAAAAAGCACTTTCCTCACAACAGCCCTGCAAGGTAAGTAGCACAATTATTACTCCCATTTTGCAGATGAAGAAACTGAGGCTTGATGTGGTCGAGTGACTTGCACAGGGCCACACATTTCCTTGTTAAAGGATTTGAACCAACACCTCCTGACTCCAAATCCAGAGCTATGTTTGCTGACCTCATACTGATTCTTCTGTGATTGCTAATAAATCCTATAAATCCTGCAATACTTTCTTCGAAATACTCTCCATGTTGGCAACTCTGTCCCTTTTTGATAAAGATTGGACAGTCATATGATTCTTGGAATTCATTTTTAAAAGCCATTTAGAGCCAAATCTGGGGAATCAGGAGGACAGTCAGTCTGGGCCACACTTTTGGAAGTCCCCAGACAAAGTTTGGGAAAGTAATGGGGCAGCTAAGTGGGTAAACTGCTGGGCCACAGTCAGGAAGGCCTAGTACAAATCTGGCCCCATATGCTTACCAGCTGTGTGACCCTAAGCAAGTCACTTAACCTCTGTCTGCCTCAATTTTCTCATCTGTAAAACGGAGATAGTAATAGCAACCACTTCCCAGAGTTGTCATGAGGATCAAATGAGATATTATCTGGTACATAGTTTGCTTAATAAATGCTTAATCCTTTCCCCTTCCCTAATGAAAATGATTTTTTTGTTTGGCTTATTCATGGATTCTGAGGCAGTTTCTAAAAATGTCTAGAGCAGCAGCTGTGGTGCAATATCACTGGCCTTGGGTCTAAATTCCAGTTCTTTACTATAATAGTCATCTGACTTGAGACAAATGACTTCCTCTCTTGGATCCGCAGTCTTCTCATCTGTACAATGGGGATGATGATCCCTGTACTTCCTACCTCTAACAACCCCTAAGATTGTTGTGAGAAACAAAGAAGATAACTTATGTTAGATGCTTTTTAAGCTCTAAAGTATAATGCACATGGAAATTATTATTCAAGAACTATTTCTCAAACCCGGAAAGACTTACATAAACTGATGCAAAGTGAAGTGAGTAAAACCAGGAGAACACTGTACACAGTAACAATATTGTATGATGAAAAACTCTGAATGACTTAGCTACTCTCAGCAATACAATGATCCAAGACAGTCCTAAAGGACTCATGATGAAATATGCTCTCTGCCTCCAGAGAAAGAACTGATATTGTCTAAATACAGACTGAAACATACTGTTTTTCTTTCTTACATTGTTTTTTGTTCAAGTCTTTTTGTACAAAATGAATAATATGGAAATGTTTTACACAATTGCACATGTATAATCTATATTGGATTGCTTACTTTCTCAGGGAGAGAGAGGAAAGAGAGGAAAGGAGAAAGGGATAGAATTTGGAACTCAAAATTTAAAAAATAGAATGTAAAATTTATTTTAGCACATAACAGGGTAAAAATAAAATATTATTTTTGAAAGAACTATTTCTCATCAATTTGTTTCAAAAATACTCTTGTTCCTTTATATGATGACATTGCTCACATACTGCATGGCTTTCAGTATTCATCCTTCTCTCCAATCTGTCAGGAGATAGCCGCCATCCTACTTTCCAAAGCTAACCCCTGTTCTTGTCCCAGATCCTACCTGTTATCAACTCCCTAGGGTCCTCATTAATACATTTCTATCCTTCTCCTGCATACCCTTTTGCCTTTGGTCTCCCTCTTTTGAAAAAACCTCTAGCTACCATTCTATTTCTCTCCTTCCTTTCATAGCCAAAGTTCTCCAACAACTCATTTCCTCGGTCTCTGTTTTTTTTATCACAGAATTTAGAAATGGAAACAGACCTTAGTGATCCTCTAGTCCAACCTCCTCATTTTTTAGAAGAGGAAACTGAGACTCGGAAAAGCTAGGTAATTGGCCCAAGGTTATGCAGAATCTAAGGCTTTTCCATTACACCCCAGATGGGGCAAAGCCAGGATTCAAACCTACGTCTTCTGAATCCAAAGTTTAGTATCCGTTATTTATACACTACTACATCTCTCACTCATTAATAACCCTTTGCTATCTGGTTTCTATCCCTCTCTCTACTAAAACTATACTTTCAAAGCTGACAAAGATCTGCTTTGAATTATAGAATCCAATTACTTCATTCTCCCCAAACTCTCTGCACCCCCTGCCAGTGCTGACTCCCTCCCTCTTTGAACTCTCCTCCTCTGGCTTCCTTGTTTTACACATATTACTGATTTATCTCCTACCTTTCTGAACCTTTCCACTATCCCCTTCACTCTATTCCTCTACCTAACCACAGGCACACCCCAAAGGCTCAGACATACTAAATCAATAATATACAAAAGACAAACATGGCGGGCTTATCAAATCTATGGATGACAAACAGCTCAGAGGGATAATTTAAATGATGTATTACAGAAACTGGGGCAGCTAGGTGGTACAGTGGATAAAGTGCTAGGTCTGGAGTCAGGAAGACTGAATTCAAATCCAGCCTCAAACACTTTCTAGCTATGTGACCCTGGGCAAGTTACTTAACACCATTTGCCTCTGTTTTCTCATCGATAAAATGAGCTACAGAAGGAAATGACAAACACTTGAGTATCTTCACTGAGAAAACTCCAAATGAGGTCATGAAAAGTCTGAACAACAACAGAGAAGTGACTAACATCCAGACATTTTTAATTCAGGTTCAATGTTGGGATGAAATGAGGCTCTTGGAAGTCATTGAACTTTAACATAGGAGGTTTACTTTGCCATAACAGCAAGGATATGCACCAAGGAAACAACAGCACTTTGCTCCTCTGGCTGTTAGATGAGCAGAAAGCTGCACCAGGGAAGCCAGGAACAATCAGGTCCTGGGGACAGTGTCGTCTTCTTTTTGTTAAAGCCTTTGCCATGTTGTGGGGAAAGAAGCTGGGTCAGAGAAATGCTAGTTCTATCACACTATCATCATGAGGAAGATTTTAGTGGAGGAAGGTGATCTTGGGCTGTTAATAGCAATAAATTATCCAGAAGGAGAGTGATGATAGCACACTATAATCTACCCATAGAAACCACATCTGGAGTATTATGTTCAGTTACAGAACTGAAGTGTCACTTTGTAAGGGATAAATGGGAACATATCCAGAGAGGAGCAAATAGGATTTGGAGGAAATAAGAAATTGTCATATGAATAAAAGTTGAAGGAACTAGGGATGTTCAGATTGGAGAAGAGAAGCTCAACTGGAACATGACAGTTGTCTTCAGATATTTACAGGGCTGAACTGGCTCATTCCAGTAGGTGAGGAAATAGAAATAGATGCTAAGATCCCTTCATGTAGTAATGAACCATTACAGGGAGGTTGATTTTGACTTAACATAAGGAATAACTTCCAAACAATTAGTGCTATCAGCTGTTGAATTATTATCCTAAATCTCAAATTCAACATGTTCAAAACAGGAATTCTGGAGTGGCAGAGCCAACAAAAGGTCAGGGTGATACATTTTTCCAGTCCAAGACAACCTGGGTGATCAGTAGGGGAGGTCTGTGACACAGAACGGGGGTTGCCACGAAGCCCAACCAAAGGCAGCACCAGCTGTGGGCCCTGGAGGTGGCCGTGACAGCAGCAACAGCAGCTTTGGGAGCTCTCAACTCAGAGACAGGAAGGGGCTCTGAGAACTTGTCCAAAAGAGACTGGATACAGGACTGGGAGCTTTTTTGCAACTCCACTGCCCATATGTAGTTCTAGGTCACAGTTCTAGGATGGAGAGTAGGGCTTGTGGTCAGTCACAAGGGAACAAGGGACCTGGTCCCCATACCAAGGCCAAGATGAGCAGTAGCACTTATGATTGCAGGGAAGCAGGGGCTCTTCCTGGGTAAAGACCGCATTACAGACAAGGAGAGCAGCAATCATACTTCTCCCTGGATCAAATCATCTTGGAAAGATTGATAATTTGCAGACTAGGTCTAAAAACAGCAGCATGAAAAAGCCTAATGCTTGGGAAAGTGCTCCTCCAATCCCAGATGAGCAAAGCCCAACTGTAATGTAAATTTCAAAGTCAAGAAATAGGCTGGGAAAATGAGCAAACAACAACAATAACAACAAACCTTGACCATAAAAAGCTACTACAGTGGCAGGGAAGACCAAGACACAAAGTCAGAGGAAGAAAACAACATGAACACAACCACAAGCAAAGCCTCAAAGAAAAATGCAATTGGACACAAGCCCAACAAGAATTCCTGAAAGAGTTAAAGAGCTAAGAGTGCTAGAAGGAAAAGTGGGAAGAGAAATGAGAATGATGCAAGAAAATTATGAAAAGAGAATTAAGAGCTTAGTAAATGAAGCACAAAAATTGAAGAAATCAACACCTTAAAAATAGATTGGCCAAATGATAAAAGAGGCACAAGAAATTCACAGAAGAAAAGAACTCCTTAAAAAGCAGAATAAGCCAAATGGAAAAGGATATACAAAAGTTCATAGAAGAAAATCATCCCTTAAAAATTAGAATTGTGCAAGTAAAAGCTAATGACTCCATGAGACATCAAGAAACAATAAAATAAAGTCAAAAGAATGGGAAAAATTATCTCACATAAAAGCGATGTGGAAGAAAGAACTTACAGTGATGGGGAAATGGGGGTGGTGGTAGGCAATACTTTAACCTCATTCTCATCAGAATTGATTCAAAAGGGAATATATATGTATACATACACACATATGTATGTATGTATATATATATACATATGTGTGTGTATGTATACATATATATATATATATATATCTACACACACTCAATTGGGTATAGAAATCTGTCTTACCCAACAGGAAAATAGGAGGGGAAGAGGATAAGAGAAAGGAATGATCATAACTGTGAATGTGAAGGGTATGAACACACCCATGAAACTGAAGCAGATAGTGGAATGAATTAGAAACCAGAATCCAACAATATGTTGTTTACAAGAGACACACTTGAAACAGAAAGACACACACAGTTAAAATAATGGCTGGAGGTGAATCTATTATTTTTCAGCTGAAGTTAAAAAAAAGGCTGGAGTAGCAGTCATGATCTCAGACAAAGCAAAAGCAAAGATAGACTTAATTAAAAGAGATAATCAGGGAAACTACATTTTGCTAAAAGGTGCCACAGATGCTGAAGTAATATGAAAAAAATATACAGCAAATTTCTCCAATAAAGGCATTATTTCTCAAATATATAGGAAACTGGGTCAAACTTATAAAATTAAGAGCCATTCCCAACTGACAAATGATCAAGGTATATGAACAAGCAGTTTTCAGAAGAAATAAAAGTTATCTATAGTCATATAGAAAAATGGTTTAGAGGCAGCTAGGTGATGCAGTGGATGGAGCACTGGCTCTGGAGTCAGGAGGACCTGAGTTCAAATCCAGCCTCAGATGCTTGATCACTTGATACTTACCAGATATGTGACTCTGAGCAGGTCACTTAACCCCAACTGCCTTGCCAAAAAAGAAGAAAGAAAGAAAGAAAGAAAGAAAGAAAGAAAGAAAGAAAGAAAG
>NW_020954564.1:50197418-50238731 GCF_900497805.2 Vombatus ursinus | reverse complement strand
AGAAAGAAAGAAAGAAAGAAAGAAAGAAAGAAAGAAAGAAAGAAAGATAGTCTAAATCACTATTGATTAGAGAAATGCAAATTACAACTCTGAGGTACCACCTCACACCTATCAGAAATGCTAAATGCTGGAGGGGATCTGGGAAAATAGCTACACTAATGAACTGTTAATGGAGTTGTGAATTGATCCAACAATTTCATACTATGCCTATTGGGCTATAAAACTGTGAATACCCTTTGATCCAGCAATATCACTGCTAGGTCTGTATCCCAGAGATCAAAGAAAAAGGAAAAGAACCAATATGGACAAAAATAGTTGTAGCAGCTCTTTTTGTTGTGGCAAAGAATTAGACAACAAGGGGATGTGCATCAATTGGGGAATGGATAAATAATTTGTGGTATATGATTATAATGGAATACTATTGTGTTATAAGAAATGACAAGGGGGATGGTTTCCAAAAGAACCTGGAAAGACCTATACAAACTGATACAAAGTGAAGTGAACAGAGCCAGGAGATCACTGTACACAATAACAACAATATTGTAATGACGTTCAACTGAGAAAGACTACTCTGATCAATACGATGATCCAAGACAATTCAGAAGGATTCATGATGAAAATGCATCCACTACCAGAGATAGGATTTGAACTCAGGTCCCTAGAAGCAAAGGTCAGCATTCTTTTCCCTGCACCATACTGTCTTCAAAGTCCTTTAATCAGCAATGGCAAAAACTTGGTCTTTAGGATAGAACAACATCAGAGAAATCTTCCTTCTATTCCAAAACAGAGATTTATTCCCCAGCAACATCACCCATCTCCTACTCCTCTATTCTCTTCCTCAGATGTTAGTGAAAAGCAACAAAGCAATGGAAATCGAAAGAGGACTTGAGAATCAAATTTTAAAAAACAAAACAGGTCTTGGGAATTGTCATAATGGCCACACACACACACACACACACGGATTTCATTCCCAAGCCAAATTGCAAATTGGAGAAAAAGAGAGTATGGCAGCAATGATATTGCTGGATCAAAGGGTAGTCACAGTTTTATAGACCAATAGGAATAGTTTGAAACTGTTGGATCAATTCACAACTCCATTAACAATTCATCTTGTATGAATAGATGCAAAGTGAAGTTGAACCAGAAAAATACATACAATTCCAATCCTGGAAATTCTCATTTCCAGAACAATAAATTTCATAAAAATTCAAAATTCAAAAAAATAAATTCCAGAAAAAAAACAAAACTTAATTCTAATTATAATGGTCTAATTATAATGGTCTAATTATAATGCATCTTTTTTGTTGGGGGTGGAGGGAATGATATTGGTGTGGAATGTTGCATGCACTGTCAGATGTACTTGATGTATGTGGTTTTGATGAGCTGCTTTTTGTTTTTCTTACAAGGGGAACAAGGACATAGGGATATATCCAGAAATGATGGTGATGTTAAAAAGTAAAGGGCCATAGTCTCTAAAGAGTAATGTGTGTTCCGGCTCGTGGAATGTGGACTTTGTTGAGATGATGCAGCAACTCCTGATGGCTCACCAGTGGCAGGAGTTGTATCAAAGGTGATTGGCTGCAGGGTCAGAAGGAGCACCCCACTGAATGGGGAAGAAAAAGAACTGAGGAGAATCTCTCTTTGGGGACTTTTCCAGTGTGTCCTCTCCCTGTGACTTCCAAGAAGGGGTGAGGAAGGAATTTATTTCTCTCCCCCAGAGGCAATGGCAGCTAGAACACATGGGATAACATGTCTTTGGCCATCTTCTGCTTTTTGTTTTCTTCCTGAGTACAGAGCAGCCATTGGCAATACTGAGAAATAGATACTTCCTGCCCTGGAAGTTGAAGCTGAAAGGACTGAGGAAGCCTGAGTCCTGTCCTTGCTGGTCACAAGACCTGGACTCTAGGAGTCGCTCAGATAGATATTTCACTTTCATCTCAGACCCATACTATTTAAGCAGTCCTACAAAATTGCCTTTACCTTCTCAGAGAGTAGAATGTATGCGGTGGGTTTTGTGTGCTTATGATTCTTCTGTGTTTTCAATATTTTCAGTTGGGGGATAAATAAAAACTAGCGGAGTTGTGAATAGGTTCAACCACTCTAGAGAACAATTTGGAACTATGCCCATAGGGCTATAAATCTGTGCATAGTCTTTGATCCAGCAATACCACTACCAGGTCTATATCCCAGAGATCAAAAAAGGGACAAAAATGGACAAAAATATTTCTAGCAGCTCTTTTTGGGGTGGCAAAGAATTGGACAATGAGGGGATGTCCATCAAATTGGTGAATGGCTAAACAAATTATGGTATATACCTAATCCCATCTTTACACCGACTACGTTTTTCTGTAAGAAAGCCTGTTACTCAATTTGAGGGAAGAGCCTAGACATGAGCATACTTAAACTTTGTTTTAAAGATTTCCTTGGGACTACTCTAGGGAGAAGGTAATGAGCCAGAAAGACACAGAGTCTAATCTTCCTTCTGCCCTCCACTCCCTGCTTTTGCCCCTCTCAGGATATACTTGGTCCATGGGGCCCCACAGCTAAAGCCCTTTGGGAGAGGGGGCTCTCTGAGTCATAGGTAACATCTTAGGGGCTGTTCAGGGATCTGAACCCAGGACTTCTCACACTGAGCAGGATTACTATGGCAACATCCAAACAAAAAACATCAATAAAACTTTTTTAAAAAAATAATTCAGAAGGAAACCATGGCATTACAGTGGATCCAAGAGTGACAGGCTTTATGTGACATGGTATCAAGGCTGACAAAAACTGAAGGAAGTGAAGTAGGCGAACCAGGAAAATGTATTGTTATGTACAATGATTCCAACAGTGTAAGTGAAAAAAACTTCAATAAAAACATATGAAACTGCATATTACAAAATATACTACGAAAGCTTGGCTCTGAACGAGACACATGAGAAGGCACTTCCCTTTCTTTATTAGAGATGGGGGACTCTAGGTGTGGAACACAGCATATAACACTATAATCTTTTGATATGTTGGTAACTTTTGATGAATTGCTTTTTTCTCTTTTTTGTTACAAGGGATTGTTCTTTGGGAAGGAGTGAGACAAAGGCTTCATTGGGACATGTAGGTGCTATTAAAAAAGACATATAAATAAAAGCACTAAAAAAGAAAAAGAAACTGAAGGAACCACTGATCAGGCTCAGAAGTGACTTGATAAAAGCAGGAACCAAAGCTGGATCCTCCATGGAAGAGAGAGATCAAAGACCACCCCAGGAAGCACCTCTTCACAGCAATCCAGCAAGATGAACTCCCAGACTGGAGGCCAAGAAGCCTGAGGCATCAGAACTTAGAAGGCAAAGCTGTTGAGAGAGTCTGGAACTGGAAGTCCAGGTGGGGAAGTTGCTGCAGCAACAAGAAGAGGAAAGAAAACAAACAGCTCCTTGGAAGGGGGTGCTTGAGCCTTCTGGGCATAATTGCATTCCAGAAATGGAAACAAAAGAAAACAACATTCAAGAACAAGCTGTTGCCCAACCCATAGAGAGGACCAGGATAAACATGCACACAACAGTGCCCTTCTGAGACCAGGCGGAAGAGATCAGGGAGGAGAAACTGATGTAAATGAAATTCCAGATCATCTTGCCGCGTGAAGCTCCCCTACTTGTCAGGTCCAGCCTACAGGGTGTATGGAGGCCTAGCAATGTTCTCTGTCATCAAGGCTCAATTCAGTCTTATTAAGCACCAAATACAAAGGCAGAAATGAAATAGCCCCTGTCCTCAAGGAACTTACTTTCTATCAAAAGGGGGATCCAATTTGTATACAAGTAAATGTGAAGTAATTTCAAGAGGAAGAGAGCATTAATTGGGGGAATCAGAAAATGCCTCAAGTAAGAGATGGTACTTGAAAGAAGCTAGAGAGTCTTACTCAGATTAAGATCTGAGTTCAACTCCAGCCTCAGATACTTATTAGATGTGTGACCCTGGGCAAGTCAGTTTCTCATCTGTAAAATGAGGGTGCACTGGAGAAGGAAATGGCAAACCATTCCAGTATCTTTGCCAAGAAAACTCCATGGACAAAAGTCAGACTGTAGAGTCAGACACAACTGAATGACTGAACAACACCACCACAAAGGATTCTACAAGGTGGATATGAGAAGGGAGAGCAGATTAGACAAGGGGAGGGGTCACTTACAGGCAGAGTTAGGAAATGGAATGTTGTATGTGAGTAACATCAGGCCAGTTTGCCAGTAACAGTATGTGAAAAAGAATGCATGAAATATAACTGGAAAGGTGGGACCAGATTGTGGAGAGATTTAAATACCAGCCCAAGAAATGTGCCTAGAGGCAACAAGGAGCCATAGAAGATTTTTGAGTGGGGGGGGGGGGCAGTGCAGACTGACATTGCACTCTTAACCTCCCACAGGTCACAGTTCCGTTAAAACCTTCACAACTGCCTTCATTTTCATTGTAAATCCCCACTTATAAACTGCCAGGTGATAATAATAAATTGTGTTTTTCTTTTGTAACCGTTTATTTCTTCACAATTTATTTCATCATACCAGCTCTGGAAAATGTTCTGTCCTAAGTTTAATCAATCTCCTTCACATCTTGTTACAGGAAACTGGCTTGAAGAACGGAAGAAAAGAATCAGCATTGCTTGAGTTTTCCTTTTTTCCTTTTCTGTCTTCAAAATAGGCTTTCTGATGCGCATTTTAAGTAGAATAGAAATTAAGTTTAGTGCCACGCTTTACCTGAACAATATTAAATTCTACCGGGAGATGTCAGACTTTGCTCTTCATTGGTAGAGACTTTTGCTTGTTTGGGAGTTGGGGATGGGATGTATTAACAAAGTGTCTTTCTCTCTTTACTGTGGCATAAGATAATAAGGCACATTGCTGAATCCCCTAACTGAAGTTATAACAGTCTTGTTTAAAAAACCACTCGAGGTACATGAACTGAGATAGACAACGTAATGAGCTACAGTACTGTAAACTTATATTTATCTCTTTTTAAAATCACAGTATATTACATGTATTTTGGAGATTCACTTGTTTCCACATCCACTGTTTGGGGACTCTTTGAACACATACTATATTTAAGAAAGTAGATTTCCATTATTAATGTATTGCTTTTGCTTTGGTCAGTGCTGTTGTTTATCTAAATTCAGAAGAAGACGGTATCTGAAGTGAAAGTAAAAATTATAGCTATAACAAATACTGAATAATTCTTCTAATAGCTTACTGTTTCTGATGCCCCCCCAAAAGGATTTTTCCCTTCAAATTTTGTATATTTGGGGAGCAAATTCACTTAGAGGATGAAACGACTGTTTTAATTGCTGTAATTTTTTTTTACCCTATTATATGCAGGACAGCCTCCAAGGTGCTGGGAAGATTCAAAAGTTATAAAGTCCCTGCCATAATGAACGTCACTATATAGTGGTGGGGGGAGGGGTAAGATATGAACTCAGTAATTAGTATGCATTACATGAGAAATGAATTAGAGTGGCAAAACAAACAGCTAAGTGGGATCTAAGAGTGAAATTTATTACCCCCAGATAAATTCAGGAAAGCTTCCTGGAGGAGGTTACACTCCTTTGTGAGGTTTGCTGACACCTTGTAAGTTTGGATTTCCAAGGCTAGGATAGATGAAGTTATTGATTTCCTCAAGTTACTAGACGTGGAATTTGGGGATCAGCCACCTGGTAAATAGCAAGTCCTGAGTTATGGTAACGTAATAATGATAACATTGATAGCTCACTTTTATGTAGCTTTGTAAGGTGTAGAAAGTACTCTCCTCCCAATTCTGAGGAAAATAGCTCGAGTAATATTATCCCCTTTTCACAGATTAAAAAAAACCAGAGTCTCAAAGAAGTTAAGAACTTGTCCAGGGTAAGACAAATAATAAGTTTCAGAACTCAGATCTTTTGACTCTAATTACTCCTCTTTACTGCTGAATCTCTTTTCTGCGGCTCCTAGCTTGGCCAGGAACTCTTGTATACTCTCCTGCTACTTCTTTCCACTCCCATTTCTGGGGCTATACACATTCCTCCTCTCCTTAGGGGCCGCAGAGTTTCCTGATGTATATGTATCCCCAGAGAACATGGTGCCTGACGGGACCTCAAGGCTGTGTAGGCTTCCCCGAAGAGACCCGGCCAGGACTGTACATGTGCTACTGTGAGTATCTGACTTCCCAGCTGTTGCTTTGTCTCCCTCTATCCCTTTTGACACAGTTTTCCCTATTAAAGACTGAATCCAAGACAAATGAACTGCATATGAGTCACTCAATCATTCCTGATGTGGTATCACTGGGGCAGCCCAGGACAAGATAAGGAATTTGTACCTTATCAAGGAGATATCACCAATGCATGAACTAAATCTTCATCAGGCAAAGGCAATGAGACTTTAACACCTTTTAGGAAGGTACCACTAATGCTTGAACAACATCCTGATTGGGGGAGGGGAGGAGGGGGCAGTAAAGAACGATAACCATGGTGAAGGCACTCAATACATTATAATAACCATTATTAGTATAAAGAGCAGTACAACATAAGTTTTTTTCCCAATGTGTTAATCAATTTTATTAATTTTTTCTCTTTTAAAAATTATTCATCATAAGGGCCATCTCTGGGAAGGGGGACAGAAAAATATACATGGGGATATCTATGTGATGAGAAAACAAAAACAAAATCTATTTTTAAAAAGGTACAATATGAATCAATATTTTAAAAACTATACATATCACATACACAATAAGCCTTTATCTATTTAGCACTTTGGGGAGAGTAGATGTTTTAAATAAGTGGATTTCCCCTAGCCCACTGGCAGCCTCTGCAATCCACTCCATCTGGCAGGAACAGGGCCTAGAAACCCCTAAGGACACCATATCCTTAACAACCCCAAAAAGATTTTCGAGGAGGCTGCTCCTTCACCCCATTTTCTATTGCCAGGGAAAGACAGGGGTTGGCGTACTCTTTGTTTCTCCTTGCCACTTTTAGACCATTGACCAACCTTTCATCTTTTGAAGTTGATTCCAAGACATCAGAGTAACCTCTCCTCATCTTTGTCTCAATCATCTGGTGAGTTCCAGGCCACTCTCCCTCCCTCCTCAATGAATTTAACACTTGGCTCTGACAGTCTCCTCAATCCTATCCACTATCAACATCCTTAACAGTGTTAATACCCACTCAAAGTCTTTCTAATTCCCTATCCCCACAGCTGGTTGGCCTCCTCAACTTCAGTGATTTCCATACTCACTGAAATTCAGCCACTCAAGAGCATATTCCAGACCTCACTCCCCCCTCAAGAGGATATTGCTCTATCCCTGAACTAATGTGAAAAAAAGATTGGGTTTTTTTAGTGGCATGAAAACTTGATACAATTTAATGATTTAATATGGCAGCCAAAACAAACAAAAAAAGAAATGTGGTTTGGCTTTCTTAATAGAAGCACACTATTCACAAGAAAGGGTGATAGCCCCACTATACTCTTCCCTGGTAACATCAAATCTAGAGGCTTGTTTTCAACTCTACAAGCCTCTGGCATAACATAGAAAAATGTGTAGAAGAAACTGGGGATACTTAGCATGGAACAGACTTAAGAAAAATAATTATCTTCAATATTTTAAGGACTATAATATGAAAAAGATATTACTCTTATTTTTTTTGTCCCAGAAGGCAGTGGGTAAAAGGTATAGAGGGATACATTTTGTTATTAAAAAAACTTATTAACAACGACAGCAGTCCAAAAGTAGTTTGCTTTCATAGGCTGTGAGTTCGCTATCATATGAAACCTTCGAACAAAAATCTGGTGACCACTTGTCAAAGATATTGTAGAAGGGGTTCCCATTCAGTGAAATGTTAGTCAAGATGACTTTTGAGATCAGTTCCAACTCGAGATTCTGTAATTCTATGATATCAAGTCAGAAATTCTTCTTTCTATTCAGAGTCTCTAGTTCTTACACCTATCCACTGCCTCACCCTTCTTGAGTCTTTTATTAATCATTATTATGATCTCTAGTCCCTTGACTCCCTCCTTAACTCTTCCAATCCAACCACTCAGTTCTCTGACTTCTCTTACATCCCAACACCATCTTGACTCCAGGCATAGCTATTTCAACCTATTCACCAAAGCCTTGGAATCCCTCACTCCCTTGACCTTCTTCAATTGTTCCCATCTGGGTAATCCAATCTTTAGTACCTGTAATTATCAAAGGATCATATCCTGATTAGCATGAATAATGAATCCATTGATGTGGTCACACTCTTCAGGTTTGTACTTCATATTTCCATTGGAATGGAACCAATTACCTAATTTTACATAATTATAACTTTAATAGTGCAAATTTGAACACATCTGACCATATCATGGGATTATTCACACCAATCAGGACCTAGCTGTAGAGTTGGGAGGAACCTCAGAGATCAAGTTCAACCCCCCTATTTTGTAGATGAGGAAACAGAGACCCAGAGAGATTTTACTCAAAGGCTGCTGAAAAATGTTGCAAAGTTACAAAACCACACTAATTTTTGGCCATTATCAATCCACATTGCTTAATCTCAGCTGGCTCTCATCCCCGATCATCTGCATATCTCATTTCTGAAAGCACCAAAGTTGGAGTTATTAGAAACCAGGATGGATTCAAATCTTGGTTCAGATGCTTATTAGCTGTGTAACCCCGGGCAATTTACTTTACCCCTTCTAGCCTTTGTTTCTTCAACTACGAAATGATGGTGATACCTACACTACCTATCCCTCGAGCTTGTTGTGAGAGTGCTTCGTAAACCTTAAAATACTACAAAAATGTTGGTTATTAATAGCAGCTCTACTCCTCTGGTGCCTCCTTGTGGAGGCACCTTGTGACTCTGAGCAATGCTAGTAAACCCCAAGCATTAGTGGGTCCTATCAAACTGGAGAGGCATCAGCTATAGATCTGTTGTACAGACTTGTCTTGAACAGGCTCTACACAAAATAATGAATTTTCTAATAGCAGCAACTCTTGAAGACTATTTACTAAATTATAGAAGGATTGAGCTCTGTATCAGGGTGGGAGGCAAGGCAGAAATCCCCACACAGAGGCTTAAATAATTCTTATTAGAGCCTTTTTAAAATTTTCTTCTTTGTGTCTTCCCCCAACCTCCCCTCTCCCATCCCTTACACTGTCATAAAATAACTTCACTTCCTGCAAAAATTAAGGCCCAAGATAAGCTCCTGCAGTTCCTTATCTTTATACTCAAAACTTCTTGGACTCCGCCCATCCTCTCCTCTCAAAAGAAGAAGTGGATTGGCTGTCTCTACTTTTGTCATTAGGACCATCTCAACCAATGTTCTTCTGAAACTAGCTCCAACAATCATCTTTCTTATATTTTCAATCTCCTCTTCTCCATGGACACCTTTCCATCATTTACATAAATGACAATGCTTCCCTTGACCCTAGTATTTCCTCTACCTACCATCCCATCCCTCTTTCCTTTACATTGGCCAATTTCTTTAAAGAGCAGTTAGTACCATCCTCTCACTCTTCCATCCCTAGCAATCCAGCTCCAACCCCACTACTCTCAAAGGTTAGCAGTAGCCTTGTAATTGCCAAATCTGAAGCAGCTAAATGGCAAAGTGATAGAATGATGGGTCTGGAGTCATGAGTTCAAATATAACCTAAGACACTAAATGTGTGACCTTGGACAAAGCACTTAACTTTTGTCATATGTGAAGTACATTTTTGCTCATCACATGTGAAAAATAAGTAGGTCATTTTGGTTACGCTATAGAGTACATAAAAAGCAACAATGTACATAAATCTAAAAAGGTAAGAGGGACTCATATGAGGAGGGGCTTTAATGCTAAACAGAGGAGTTTGTATCTATTTTAGATTTTCCACTTTTACTAGAAATTCTAAAATCTAGAAACAATCTAGAAATTCTAATTTTATTCTCTTATTAAAGGGAACCTCTTAAGCATGTGAGTGACATGGACAGCAAAAGATGATGAAAACATCAACTAGGGAGGTGGTCATGTGAGTGAAGAATAGAGGAGATGGATGTAAGAGATACTGAAGAGATAGAATAGAGATGATTTATCAAATGATTAGATATGGGAAACAGACGGAAGAGGAAGAAGCCAAAACTGTTTCTCAGGTTCTGACTATGATTAGGGAAATGGAGTGCCATTAACAGAGACAGGAAATTTGGGTAGAAGGATTGGGACTTTTTTTTGAGGGTGAAACTGATGATGAGTTTGGTTCCAGATCTTTGAATTTGAGGTACTAGCAGGAAATCCTAGGGAAAACTTTCTGTTCTTGTATAATTTATTTTTTTTAATCTAAGTATAAACCTTAATGTTTATCTCTGTTAGATTTGGTCCACTGTTCTGGCTTATTGAGATCTTTTTGGAGTGTCAGTCCATTATCCAATATATTAGCTATCCCTTCCAACTGCATATCATCTGCCACCTGGTCATGTGATCTTGGACAAATCACTCCCCCCTCCCCAGCCTCAGCTTCCTTATCTGAAAAATTCAATATAATCATCTACATTCAAAAAATTCAATATAATCAATATAATTCTGAGTCAGAAGAGACCCTAGTGGACATCTAGTCCAACCCATACATAAAAAGATTCTCCGCTCTACCACATTTAACAAGTGGCTGTCTGGCAAAATTCAATAAATGTTAATTAAAATGAAATGGTTATACTAGATTTATTATATTATTTCTAAAGTCCTTTCCAGCTCTAAAGCCTATGGTCCTTGGAAGTCTCCTATGATTTGTAAACCTAGCTCGGTGGTGCCTCAGTCTGTCTCCAATTTTCTCTTGGAATGTTGTGAAATTTTTTAAATAAAATTAATTCCAATTCACTTTAATTTTTAAAATAAATATACAGCATGGTCTTTTGGAGAGGGGGCAACGATGGGGGCAGGTATTTGTCACAATGGTGAGTTACAACTCCATAAAGGCTGTGAATCACTTGTCCAGACAGCAATGTTTCAGGACAACTGTTTTGAGTCAAATGTCTGGAAATACTCACCTCATGTGAAGTCAGTCCTAATGTAAGCCTCATGAAAGATAAAGCTGAGTGCATCAATGCAATTCATCTTCCATTGCTATTAGTCAAATTACTTCCTATAGAAATATAAGACATTCGAAGCCACTACTGTTTCAACAAATCCTCTAATTATCAGTTGCTCTCAGAAGTTAGAGATTTACAGTTCTTGCAGATGATGCAATTCTCCCTGAGTATTACTCCCCCAATCCCAAATGCTTTTTCAGCTATGCACATATTAGAAACAGCTGTCACCATGCAACAAAAGCCAATTGAAAAAAAAAATCTACTAGTGGCCAGCGATGCCCCTGTGTGAAGTAATCCTTCTCTGTTACAGAGAAGCGTGATACCTCAAAGAAAGCTAGAAGTAAAGAAAGGCATGGCCAGCCCTCTTTCCCAAAGTAATAAATTTTCCACGCAGGAAACACAAACTTACGCCATGCACATCCTCTTTAAGGATCTGGACTTGGAACAGAGACCTTAGAGATCATCTAGTTCAACTCTCTCATTTTACAGAGGAGGAAACTGAGGCTCAGAAAGGGGAAGTAGCATGCCCAGGTCATATGAGTAATAAATAACTACAGAGCAGGGATTTGAACCTAGGGCTTTTCATTATGCTAGGCTATTTCCCACTCTGGGGTAGGGGAAGGAAATTTTGAAATGTTCCTGCAGCACAGAGTCTAATCTACAAAAATACTTTGTGGTCTAGTGACAAATATGCTAGCCTTGGAGTCAGGCACCCCATATTTGAGTTCTGGTCTGGCCATTTACTGGCTGTTCAACCTTGAGCAAATGAGCTTAATAAAATTATAGGATTAAGAACTGGAAGGGACCTTTGAGATAATCTAGACCATATGTTCTTAACCTAAGGTCTATAGACTCCCAAAGGGTCTATGGATGTATTAAAGAGGGTCCGTGAATTTTTTTTAACATTTTAATAAATATATCTCAATATAGTTGGTTTCCTTTTGCATCCTGTGATATAAAAACAAAAGACATTATTAAGACTTTTTAAAAATGTCTATTGAATTTCATCCTTTAGTGACATATTGGGCAGTCAGTGCTTCCAAATCAAAATGCTGCATGGAGTCCCTTCAACAAACAATACAAATGCCTATGGTGGGGAAGGCATTGGTTTGGGTACATACACAGATAATAAAGAGACACTCGTCAAGAAGCTTGCAAATCAAATAGAAGATAAAACAGATAAACAAATAACTACTAGTTTGTATTGAATATTGACCACATTCCACCTACCCTACCCCAAGTCTGTCTTGCATAAAAAAACTGTGAATAATCTATAAGTGTGTGTGTATGTGTGTGTGTGTGTGTGTGTGTGGTGTGTAAGTATTAAGTAAGTAACCTGTGGCTCAGAATATAAATTCTGGGTTTACAGGGATCAGGTTCAATCCTAGGGGCTTCTCATAAACCATTTTTTTGCCCCTGCCCCTAATCCAGGGTTATAGGAATCTCAACCTTTACCTTGTTTTATCCCCACCTCAGAGCTCAACTGGGATCTAATGTCTAGGTCTCCAGAAATGTGAGTAAAAATGTTCCCATGCAAACACTTGAGTTAATAACATATATCACAAATAGGACAGCCTTTATTTCACCCCACAGAAAAAGCAACACACCCACAAAGGACTCACAAAGGACTATGATGAGTCAAGATAACTCTTCTTCCCTCTCTACTGAGTCCCACTTTCCCCCTTGGAACTAAAGAGGTCTCTAGATACATAAAACCACTCTGTGGTTGAGATTAACCCAGAAAGGAAATGTGCTATGAGGCTGATAAAGATATGACTCTTCAACCTTCAGTGAACTCTGCCTCCTATAAGGACCTATATAGTTCTCCCAACTTTACCCTATGGTTTGCAGCTCCCTGAAAGGGACTTTTTCACTTAGGATTACTAGTGAGCCAATACCCCTTTCCATCAGACTTGTAACTCTGCACAACTCATGTCAGTAGCGAAATACAAGGTTCAGGTTTGGTCCTCCACATTAATGAGTCAGTACTTTGCTGTTTGTCCAGCTTAAGGGCCATAAACTTGGTCCCTTCATCTTATATTCTTCTCTCCAGAAGATGGGGACCAAGAACTCAGTATCGTCTGGAGCAAATTGCGCCTCCTCTCTTTAGGAGTTTGGACCCAAGAACTCACTCTTCTCTCACCACCTCCGGTCACTGCCATATCTAATACAGAGCAGTTCCTTGGAGGATAAATGTTTGGATAAGCAGGCTTCCACTCTCTGAAGGACCCAATTCAACTCTGGTCTGTCTGTGCTCAGCTCTCTTTAGATCTTGAATATTTTGAAGATCTGTCTTCTCCCTTTTAAAGGTCTTAGTCCAGTGGCTCAGATCTATCACAGCCCTGACTCAAGCAAATAATTGTCAGTGAAATGACAACAGGTCACAAAGTACCTAGGCCAAGGGTACCCTAGATACTACATCAAAGAGAGGTCTCCAATCATCATCTTCACAAGTAGATCAAAGACATACTCCTTTAAACTCATTAATTCAAACCAGGTTTTATCTAATCACATCCTATACATACATACATATGTATATATACATATACATATACATATATATATGTGTGTGTGTATGTATGTGTGTGTGTGTGTGTGTGTGTGTGTGTGTGTGTGTGTATATAAAACCTCTATTCAGACCAATTCGACAAAGGGCAAAAATTAAGAAGGAAGAGTCAAAAAGTGCTATAACAAATTTAAGGAGGGGAGAAAGCATTTCCAAACAGGGAAATCAAGGATGGTTTCATGGAAGAGATGGCACCTCAACTGGGGCTTGAAGGGAGAGATTTCAACAGGTGAAGATTGGTAGGGGGAGAACAGGGGACAGAAACAGTTTGTTTTATGCAATGTGTACAGTGTGGGAGAGACAGGTGAGAGGGGAGGGATGTGGCCCTCAGGATTGGAGGCTTTGCCCTTGTTTTACACAGGGGAGATGTTACTGAAAAACCTGGAGAACCCTGGGAGAGTCATAAAGAATATTAAGAGGGGGAAGGGAATACAGGCAACTCCAACCCCTCCCCCAACAGGAATAACAGGCAGCTATGGGCCAAAACAGGATTTGGGGGTTAAGGAGAAAAGAGGCCTCCCCTAGAAGGGTCCTCAAATACAAAACTGAAAGTAACTCTAACTTACAGGGGTCTTCAGGGCCAACTGCTGCTCATTCAACAATTTCTATTCCCCCCCACATACACATACACACACACACACACACACACACACACACACACATCCTTTGCCCTTTCATTTTAATGAAACTTTATTTTATAATATTGTCAACTAATGACGCTATCTCAGCATACTAGGATGGAGGAAGTGAGATAGTGGAGAGGCATCAGGCATCACAACTATATTTCCCCAGATTTCTTGTGTAGGAACTACAAAACAAAAGAGAGGAAATTTCCCTAAAACGTACCAAGGCCCTTAATACAATGAGAATTTCTAGTATAAGGGTTACATTTGCTATATGCAGCACATATTGAGCATGGAAAAATAGGCTTACTTTTTCTCTATTTTGCTCCAAAATGTCTCTGGACCCAATTAATTCCAAAGCCTCCTCCTCCCACCCCCACCTCGCCAACAGAAACACTGATGAGTTCCTTCAATATATTTTTAAAACACAAAGTGTTCTCTGGTTAAATTAATTCAGTAAATGCTGACCTATACACATTGTCCATGGGGCCCCAGTTTGGGGAAAAAAAGGAATGCAAGGCATGGGAGTGGACCTGGCCCTCAACACTCCCCTCCTTTTTTCAATTGAAACAGAGCGGGCATTTACTGGTATTTCTTAGGATGACAGTGTTTGGGGGAGGGGACATTTTCCTTGCAATTAATTTTTTTCTTTGGTGGTTTAGCCTTTTCTTGACAAATTGTGGCATTTAATTCCCTGAGAAAGATCTAAATAAAATCCTAATTCCATCTGGATTCACCAAACACTTCAGAAACCCCAAACACTTAAGTACAGATTAGTGAACTTGTGGTATTGAATGTTTTCTTTCTGAGAACACTACAGGGCTTTATTACCTTGTTGCTGATGTGAGTCATCTGTCTCTAAAACTTAGGATAAAGTCTATACCAAGGGAAGGTGCTGCTTTATATTAGACAATAAACGGTACTAAACCATCAGCTCCATGAAGGCAGGGGCTGCAACTTAGCTAAACTTTTTTTTTCTTCCCCAGCTTTGTACACAGCAAGTGTGGGAAATTTTTTGATTTATTGAATTGAATTTATATTGAGAACCCACTGGTTAATATAGCCCATTTGGGGCTTTATCTGTCAGCATCATTCACCTCATCTCCTCCTTGCTTTCTAGTCTTTCTTTCCCATGCACCTTTCATTCGATTTTACAATTAATGGTGAATCCAAGCAAGTGGCTGCATGTCTTCCATAGATCTTCCTGGAGGCTGTTCTTAGAACAGGAATCCCCTATGGAATCAAAGAATCTAAGAACTGGTGGGTCATCTACCCAATCCATCCTTTCTACAACATCCCTGATAAGTGATCTTCTATCATCGACTATCCAGACAACTTATTCCTTGTTTATATAGCTCTAATTGTTACGATGTTTTTCTTCATATTGAGCAGGTCTTACCATGTCACACAGCTCCCCTATTCATACTCTAGTGGCTTCCTATAGCTTCCAGGATTAAATATAAAACTCTCTGTTTGGCATTCAAGGCCTCTCATTACTTAGTCCCCTACTACCTTCCCAGTCTTTTTACACCTTACTCTACACCATGTAGTCTTTGATCCAGTGACACTGGCTTCTTTGTTGTTCCACAAACAAGACATTTCATCTCTCAGCTCCAGGCATCTTCTCTGGCTGTCCTCCATGCCTGGAATGTTCTTCCTCCTCATCTCTGCCTACTGGTTTCCCTAACTTCCTCTAAGTCCCAACTAAAATCCCATCTTCTACAGGAAGCCTTTCCCAACTCCTTCTCTCTTTTAATTATTGCCTCTCTATCTTGAATATAGCTTGTTTGCACGTATTTGTTTGCTTAACGTCTCCCCCATTAGATTGTGAGCTCCTTGAGGGCAGGGACTCTCTTTTGACTCGTTTTATATTCCCCTGCACTTAGCATACAGCCTGATATATAGCAGACATTTAACTATATATATATGTATACATATATGTATATATATAGTTATATATTATATATAATATAATATATTATATATATAATACATCACTATATATTATATATAATTATATAATATATATTATATATTATATATGTAATTGCATAATATATATTATATATATTATATAGACACTTAACTATATATAGTTCTGGGCAAGTTACTTTTAACTTCTGTTAGCCTCAGTTTACTGATATGTAAAACAGGGATAATAATAGCACCTACTTAGAAGGGTTGTTGTTAGGATTAAAGTAGGTAACACATATAAAAAACTTGGTAAAGCTAAAAGCTCTATATAAATTCTAGTTATTATTGTCATGAAAACTATTTCTCTCAATACAGTTTAATATCGCACTAGCTTTTGGGGCTGCCATATCTCACTGCTGTCTCATACTGAGTGTGCAGTTCACTAAAAGCCCCATGCTTTTTTCATATGAAATGGTGTCTAGTTACATCTTTGCTATTTTATATTTGTACAATTGATTTTTCAACTCAGGAATAGGTCTTTATATTTATCCCCATAATACGTCATCTTAATAAATTCACCTCATCATTCTGCCTCCACTGCTAGAGACCACCTTTGGGTGATTCCAGAGGAAGGGAGGCAACAGGCTTTCTTCAGTCTCTGGCAGGAAGTCCCTACAGGGCCCACCTTGGATCCCTCAGTCACCTGGTTACCGGGAAAACTCCTCTAGGGTATAGGTGCATTTTCTATAACTACCCTTCCTTTTCTCATCCATACCTCCCCACCTCACTACCCCCACAGAAAGCTTACTGGATGATTTGAAGGGGTTGGGGGATAGAAGGTCAGTTCTGCTCAACTCCTCTCGCTACTCACAGACTATTTCTCAGGATCTCTTTGAGTCCTGAAAGGTGGAGGCTGGGAACAAAAAATCCCTTTGCCCATGGGCAGGGCTTATCCTGGCCCTGTTCTTGCCAAGTGCATGGAACTACGTGAGCTTTTCCTTTCTGGAAAACAGAGTTTTGTCAATAAAAATAAAATCTCTCTCAGGCAGAAAGCTGGACTGCTCTTTTTCTTTTCTTAAGCCAATGCTAAAGTCCTCTTGAAATGAATCACTCACTTGAAAACTTGCAGAAATGTTTTTAAAAGAAAAAATTTGGATTATGTGGCATTTCTTTCTTGGAAGAAGTAACTTTGCCCTAACTCCCATCTCTCCCATCCCTGTCAAGTGATCTTTCCTGATTCAAGACTCAGTCTTTTCACTCAAACCATCTTCAGCCACAGCTCTGGGAGTCTGAACTTGTGCAATCACCCTAGCAGCTCCTGGATTATCTGCACAGCTGTCAGGCCACGTGCCTCATCCTCATGACCTGCCAGTGGCCAAGTTCACACCCTCAGGGACCCAGACACATGACCTAAGGGTGTACTAGATAGTCTTTAATATCATTTCAGAGCTATAGGTCTATGTTCTAAGGTCCCTTCCAAGTCATGCATTCTGTATTCTTTGACCTAATACTTTGTTCTGGGATCTCTTCTCACTCTAACATTCTACTTTCTAAGAATCCCTCCAATTCTAACCATTTAGGCTTTATTTTCTGAAATTCTATGTTCTAATCACCCTTCTAGCTCTAATATTCTATGTCCTGTGTTAGTCAATCAATAAGCATTTATTAAATGCCTATTACGTGCCAATCTTGTGTTAGGTGCTAGGGACAAAAAGAAAAGAGTGAATGAGTCCTTTCCCTCGAGGAGCTTACATGTTATTGTAATATTGTGACATTCCTTGCTTTGAGGTGCCTTCCAGCTTTAACATTCTAAGATTCTGGGATACCATGACTGACAGTCCCTGCTGTCTGTGTGGCAGAGAAGGATGAAGTTTCTTAGAGAAGAAAGGTCTAAGATTGCTTGGCCTATTCTTTGACCAGTATAACATGGATATAGGCAGGACTACAAGAGAAAATTCATCCTGCTTCCACTATTGATGGTGAATGAATGAATAAAATAAGTGCTTATCATGTGCCAAGCACTGACAACACAAATAGAGTCAGGGTGGGGGGGTGGGATGGAGGGGAGATGGTCCCTGTACTCAAGGAACCAACACTCTAATTGGGGGAGACAGTACAAGATGTCCCAAAAGTTAGTGCAGTTTTAGGCTTTAGCTTTAAATACATTAAAGAGATAGATAGATAGATAGATAGATAGATAGACAGACAGACAGACAGACAGGTAGATGACAGATAGATGTGTGCACACACACACACATATACATACACATGCACAGAGGTCTGTGTATGTGAGTTTCAAGCTAGATGTAAAGGCCCAGAAATCCCAAGGGTTCAACAGTAGATGGATGGCAAAACCCAAGAGTCCATTCCTCATATTGTAATGACTGGCCTGGTTGTCTGTCTCCCCACCCCAACCCCACTCTTCCCACAGACTTAGTTCTGTTGCAAACTCTGGGCCCCATCTGGCCCCTAGGCAGAAAAGATATAAGGACCAATGAGCTCCCCGTTGGCTAAGAAGGCTCAACATTAAGTAAGTTCTATTGATTGCTAGTTTTGCTATTACTTTGTGTCCTGTCTTATGGTCACTAAATCACACATACCACACACACACACAGATACACAATTGTGTCTCTATTACTTTATTACTGCAACATCAGATATTGCTTTATTTCTCCCAGATCTCCTTCCCCAAAGATGGGTCCCCCTTACCTACTCTCTAAGGTCAACTGCCAGCTTACCTGCTTATAGCATGTTATTAGACTTTCTTATTGCTATAGTAATAAATCCCATACCTATAGTGCTTTCAGATCAACAAAAACGCTTTCCTCAGAACAAATCTGAGAGGTAGAGAGTGTAAGGATTTTTATCCCCATTTGACAGATTGTGAAATTCAGGTTCAAAAAAAGTATGCACAGTCACATTGTAAGAATTTGTCTGAGCTGAGATGTGAACCCACATCTCCTAGCTTCAGGTCCAGCATTCTTTCTATAACACTGTGATGTCCTAGCCATGTGACTCCGGGACTGTTAATTAGGCACTGAGTCTGATCTTCTTCATCAGGAGGATCACAGAATTTAGAATTTTAAAAGCCCTTCCAAACCCACATCCATTGGATCACAGAGTAAACATAAAAAAGAACCATAAAAGAGGCAAAAGAAAAAGGAATTTTATTTCTCCTAACTTTGGGGAGGAGATGCATTTGTATCTGCTGAAAAAATTATAGGAGATAAGGTGGAATAGATTACATAAAAGTAAAAATAAATGTGTAGAACAAATACATATATTTGCATATATATTTTGATGAAAAAATTAACAGACTGCAAAAATATTTATAGAAAATATAGCCAACAAAAACTTGGCATCTAAACCATAAAATACAGCCATTCTCCAAAAGGGAAGTAGTCAAAGGATAGGAACTGTTTTCCAAAGAATTATAAGCTATCTGTGGCCATATGAAAGATTGCACTTAATCACTAATAATAGGAAAAATGCAAATTAAAACAAATGTGAGTTTTCACTTCATATCCATCAAATTTACAAACATGATAAAAAAGATAGAAATAGTTGATTTGAAAGAGGGATCAAGGAAATGCAAATAAGATAACTGAAGAATTATTTCATACCCAATAAACAAAAATGAAAAAAAAAACAATGCTGGAAGAGTTGTGGAAAAGTAGCTTAACTTATACGTTGTTAGTAGAATTGTAAATCAGTATAATGTTTTGGAAAGAAATATAGTAGTACGTGTAAGAGTTGTAAAAATAAGCATGTCCCAATAATCACATTATAGTCAGAGAACATTATCAAGTAAAAAACAAAAACAAAAAAGTTACATGTTCTAAGATGTTCATACCAGCATTTTTTTCATTGTAAGAAAAAAACCTATAAAAAAACCTTAATACCTAAAAATCAGGGAAAGGCTGAATTTATGGCACTTCAATGTAATGGAATCCTGTAGGACAACAAATACATGGAATATAAGGAATCTAGACATATTTTTATGAAACAATGTGAAGCAAAGAAAGCAGAATCAGAAAAACAACAAACACATTGAATAGTATTTTATACAATGAAAAAATATATAGACAAACATAAAAGGGGAACAACAATAATGGAATGAGACACATAAACAGCCAGTTGGTACAGTAGATGAGACCTGTGCCTGGAATCAGGAAAACTTGAGTTCAAATCCAGCCTCAGACATTTACTAGCTTTATGTCCCTGGGCAAGTCATTTTAATCTCTGTCTCAGTTCCCCTATCTGTAAATTAGGGATAATAATAGCACCTAGCTCCCAGTGTTATTGTGAGGATGAAATGAGATAATATTTATAAAGCTCTTGTACACAGTGCCTGGTACATAGCAGGTGCTATAGAAGCACATAGTAGGTGTTACATAAATGTTAACTATTATTATTGTTATTACGTAATGAAAAGTAACCAAATAGTGTTACAGGTATTTGCATGTTAAAGTTCAATTATTAAAGGGTCCACTGTTATTAATGAAAGTTTAATTGATTGGTTTACTAAGAATCAAGAGGAGAGGAGATTAGGTTAGGGGAGAAGTAGCAGAGCTTTGCTCTAGGACATCAAAACTTAGAGAGGGAGTAATTTTTAAAAATGATTTTTAAAGACTGTGAAACTTAAAAAGTGATTACATTTGTGAGTTGGCAGCCAGATCATTCCTTTGACAGTGTGGAAACAACTTCGCTTAGCACCTAGTTAGCAAGAACAATTAGTTAAAAAGGGAAGCTCCCAGATGGTACACATTGTTAACAGCCATCTGTAAGCCACCATAGCAACTAATTCTCCCTCAACCAAAGCTGTCTTCATCACTTCTTGCACTATTTTCTTTTTTTTCTTCTTCATGAATTACAGAGCTGATTTTAAGGAAACATTTCATTCTTTTTGCCCTGGTGACAAAATTTCCAGTTAAGACTGTTATAGTAGAAAGAATACCAAACTTGGAATCAGAAACCCTGATTCTGTAGCTTATTAGCCATATGGTCTGGGGAAAGTCATAACTACTCAGGACGTCAGTTTCTCCTTCTGCAAAATTAAAGGCTTCCTGCTCTCACATCCTACATTTCATTTCCTCACATTCCAATTTAAGGTGCCTTACAACTCTAACATCCTAGCATTCTATATTCTAAGGTCCCTTCTAGTTCTGACAAACTGAGTTCTTTGTCCTAACAGTCTATGCTCTTCAACTTCTAATATTCATTGATCCCACAACTCTGGTACCACTTAATTTTATAATAAACAATTTTAAAATAATAAAAGAAAATTAGGATCTTCAGCTTTATAATGATGCTCAATATCATTACCCTAAGTAAGCAACACCTTGAGCATCCCCATTTTGTTAGACTAACTCAAGGAGAGATTTACACCAAGCCAGCCTCTGAGAAGTCTAAATTGGGTCCATACCAAGGAAGAAAATAAATGGGAAAATACATTGCAGACTCACTCTGAGAATCTTGAGGGCATTGGATTATCAACTGAATGTTATAATCCAGGAATACCTAGATCTCAGTATGACTATGTCCTACCTTTACCTCCAGTCACACATATTCAAGATATGTCTCTGTCTTCTACACTGACCCCTTTTCTTCCTTCCACCACCTAAATATGCCAGAAGAAGAAAAGACTAAGGGGGAAATGTATATGAAAATTATCTTCAAATTTTCAGACTCTCCAAACTTAGTGCCCAGAGCTCAACACAGCATTCTAAATATAGTCTGATCAGGGCAGAAGACATGGAGACCTCTCTCATTCTGTACAATAGGCTTCTATTAATTCAATGTAAGACTATATTCACTTTTTGGGGAGCCATATTCCACTGAACATATTTAGCCATTTTCTCATCTATGCTGGGCTTTCATTTCTTCTTTATGTTAGTTGTTCTGGTCTTTCAAATTTTAAGATTATTCTGTGTTATAGAAAACAGAAACAAAATAGAAACAATAGAAACAAAATAGAAATTGCCTTCACCCTCTCATCTGTTCACATTACATTCTCTTCCCTGAGCAGTGACCCTATTCCTTTTTTAGCTCTTCTTGTTCCAAACATAGTTTGAAAAACCCCTTTATTCTTTAATGGCTCAGCTCATTCCAGACTTTACTCTTTCTTGTGGTCTTTTTGAATATATAATTAATTTATTGGGAACTTAATTTGAATTACATAGTGAAAATTATGTTTACAACTAATGGAGCTTTTTTAAAAAAAACTTTTAACATGTATCTGTCTATAACTTGTACATTATTCACTCCCTCCTTCAACTCAACAAGTATTTCCTAAGCTTGTAATATATGTAAGACATTGGGGATAAATGGCAAAACAAAAAATAATCTCTGCTTTCAAGAACCTTGAATCCTACTGGGGTGATGCAATATGTACTCAAACAAGTAAATAAAAGATAATTTGAGAAACGAGAATACTAACCACAAGGGGAATCAAAATAAAAGCTTCCCAGAAGAAGTAGGACATACCTGAGACTTCATGGAAACAAGGGATTCTAAGAGGCAGGAGTGGGAAGACAGTGAATTTTAGACATGGGGGGGGGGGAACTCTGTGAAGAGATGTTGGAGACAGGATTCTGAGTTTGGGGAATAGTAAGTAGGCCAAAAGTCAATTAGGCAAGGGAAAGGGACATTAGGACATGAATGAAATATGGAAATCTTGAACTGCTAAATCAAGGAATCCAAAGGATAAGAGCACATGAGCAATTAACCAAGTTGTAAATGGTATCCAAGATCCCATGTACCAATTCAATCATGGCAGAGCAGAAGATCAGCAGGGAACTCAGTGAGCAGGCATTTGGTATTTGGGAGTCCGTGTAAGAGTAACCAGAGATGCCCCCACTAGGTAAACAATACATGGAAAGAAACTCAGCCAATGGTCAAAGAAGGACCAATGAAATGAAAAACAAGATAAAAATCCTAGTTCTGACACTCAATAGCTATAGATACAAGGCAAGTTCCTTCCTAAATCTAGGCCTCAGACCTTTCCTACTATATAAAATGTGGGGATTAGAGTAAATGATCTCTAAAGTCCTTTGCAGCTCTAACATTCTATGAACCTATGAACTACTGACAAAGGGATTATTCTATCCATATCTCTCCTCCCTGACTAAAATGCCCACTGACTAAGAAAAGGATTCTTCTAGGTCTAATGGCATGGTTGAGCCCACAAGTCATGATTTAGAAGGTCAGGCATCAAGGGTTGGAAGGATACAGGATAAGGAATGAGATTAGTCAACATAGATCAGTGGTTCTTAACTTGAAGTCTGTGAACAGGTGCATGCGCATGTGTGTGTGTGTGTATGTGTGTGTATATGCATGCACATATGCGTGTGTGTGTGTGTATGTGTGTGTATGTGTCTATATGTGTCTGTGTCTGTGTCTGTGTGTCTGTGTTCTCAGTCTCCCTGTCTAACCTTGGCTGGAAATGCAATGGCCACTCCAGGATCCAACCCCAATGCTGATGGGCATGGAAGCTTTGATCTGCTCCATTTCCAACCTGCCCTTCCTTAGGCAGCCTCCACCACTCAGGCTCACCATATTGGTGCCAGACTTAGTGCAGACACACAATTGGCTTCAGTGCTACTACTGTTCAGAGCTCCCAGGGTAACGTGAGCCACAAGCCTCGGCCTCCTCCAGCAGCAGAGATAAGTATATGTCATCACACCCAATTTGTTTTGTTTTATTTCACGTTTTTATAACTGTATTTCAATATAATTGGTATCCTTTATAATCCTATATGTTTTCTTTTATGCACTTGAAAGCATTATTTTGAGAAGGGGCCCACAGAGTCCCTCAGACTGCCAAAGAGGTTACACAAAAGAGGTTAAGATTCCCTGTTATAGATAGAGTAAAACTCCAAAGAAATCCAGAGGCAAACACACTGTGGCTCTGACTTGTACAGGAGACGCTTTGTAGGCTTTCATTCCAAAGGCTATGGAAATAGAACACAAACATCTGACTCTCTATAAAAGTTCTATTAAGTAAGACTTTCCCCTTCAGCTTTTCAGCCACTTTAACAGTTTTCCTTCTCAAGGTGTTTTGGCGGGATATAAAGAAAGGCAGAGCTGGGCTGAGGAAGACTGAAAGATATAAGAAAACCTATTAGAAGTCTTCCAGATGTTCATAACAGAATGCTCTCTCTCTGCGGAATCCCAGAGTCCATCTAGTTCATATCATACCTAAGGCACCAGTCTCTGCTACAATATTTTCAACAACTGGTCATCCAGCCTCCACTTGGATACCTCTATGAATGAAGAACTCATTACCTCTTGAGGAAACTTATCCCACTTTCATATAACTCTAACTGTGAAAAAAAAATTCCTTATAATAATTTAAAACTTGTCTCTTTACAATTTCTACTCATTGTTCCTAGGTTCACCAATCTTCAGTCAAGCAGAACAAGTCTAGCCCCCTCTTCCAAGTGTGAACCCTTAAAACGTTTGAAGGTCCCCCAAATCTTCTTTTCTTTGGGTCAAATATTCTGGGTCTCAAACTCATGTTTCTTGCTTCTCTTGTTAGTGTTCTTTCCACTACACCATACTGCCTCTCAGTATACCTAACATTGTCTCAGCTCATGAAAGATACCGGGGGCAGAGGGAAGGGAAGAATTAGTCTATGACTATGCATTCCATAAAAATTTATAGCGAGTTTGCTATAGCTAGAAAGTAGTTTAGAACACAGAACATTAGAGCTGGAAAGAACCTTAGAACGCTGAATATTGTAGCAGGAAGGAAGCACAGAAATTATCTAGTGCTACTGCCTTATTTTATAATGAACCTGACAGAAAGTTTAAGATAATTTCCCAATTTCCCCATAACAAGTAAACACCAATGCATATACTAGACTAGTAAGATTCAATATTGATAAATATAAAGTCTTACATCTAGATTCCAAAAACTAATATCAACAAGAACAAAATAGGAGAGGGATGGCTAGAAAGCAGTTTGTTTGAAAGGGATCTATGAGTCAGAAGTACAGGATAAGTCAGATGAATCATAGTGGATCACAAGTCTAATAGTGTTATATTCCAGCTAAAAATAAACAAACAAAACTAATACAATCTTGACCTGTAATCCTGCTATATTCTGCCCGAGTTAGACCACATCTAGAGTATTGGTTTGAGAAGGGAGGAGAGGGATTTTTTTAAGACTCAGTCTCCCCACCTTCCCCAGGCTAGAAAGCATAGGGGCTACTCACAGGCTCATTATCACTACATGCTGGCACACATCCAGTCTGGGCTGGGTCTCCCCTCCTTAGATATGTTGGTGTTCCCTCTTCCTCTCCCTTCCCCACTTCAGAGACTCACCATATTAATGCTGAATTTAGTGTGAACATTGGCATGGCCCATTGCAGATGAAAACTCCGGAGTTCAAGAGATCAGTCAGCCTCAGGCTCCTCAAGAGGTAGGTTTACAGGTGTGTACCAGCTGACCCGGCTGAAATATTGTTTTCAGATCTGGATGCCCCAAAGAAGAGCTAATGATAATTATTGTAGAAGAGGGATTAGACTACTGTCTTTGAGTTCCAAAGTGGTAAATGTAGGCTCAATAGAAAGAAAAAACTTAGAGTGCTTCAAAACTAGAATGGGCTGCTTAGAGAGGTAGTGGGTTCCCCCTCATTTAAGGTCTTCAGGTAAAGATTGGGAGAGACCTCGGGTATATTGCAGAGAAGTCTTGTTCATGTATAGATAGGACTAGGTGGCCCCTGAGGTCTCTCTACTTTATCTGGGGCTCTTTCCACTGTATCAGTTGCTTCCTAAATAACATCGATGAATAATCAATCAGTCAGGAAGTATTTATTATGCACTCATTGAGTTCTAGGCACTCTGCTAAGCACTGTAAATTTACTGAGTTACCCTGAAATTTCCTATAACTGTCCTCATACCTAAAAATGAGGGAGCTGGCAGTGCTCTTACTCATTTGTGTGTGTGTGTGTGTGTGTGTGTGTGTGTGTGTGTGTGTGTGTGTGTGTGTGTAGGGAGAGGGTGCAATGAAAGGTAGCAGATAACATAGATAGAGAGCTAACCTTAAGTAGGAAGACATGGGTTCAAGTTCACCTCTGACACACATACTGAATATGGTATTTTTGATGTGGTAAGATCAGTGTAGGGTACAGTCAATAAACAAGCATTTATTAAGCTCTCACTGTATACCAAGACGTGCTAGGCATTCAAAGAAAGGCAAATACATGGTCCCTACCCTCAAGGAGTTCACACTCTAACAGGGGAGAGAAAATTGGACAAACAAGATCATGAAAGTAAAAGTTAATATTAGAGGTAAGGCACCAGCCTAGTGGGGAAGGTGTTCGGTTGTTGAAAGACAACTTGATACACTTAAAGACCACATTAGCATTTTTGGCTGTTATGTCATGCTGTTGACTCCTATTTAGCTTCAGGGTGGGGAGAAAATGCACTTGTGATTTCCTTAGTACAGGGAACTGCTGGTTGGAGAAAAGCCCTCTGTCAAAGCAAGTTGGCATTTTCTCTGCAACTTACAGCCTGAAAGAGCTGCCCGGAACACCGAGAGCTGCCCAGGGTCAGTGTGTGCCAGAGAAGGAACTTGAACCAGGTGTCCAGGCTTTGAGGCCGATTCTCCATTCAATACAATGCACTGCATCCAGCCATACTGCTTTTGGGCTACTCTATCATGCCAGCAACTCATACGGAGTTCACAGTCAACTAAAACCTCTAGGCCTTTTTTTCAGACAAGTATTCTTCACTCCACTTCTGCTTTGGATAACTGCTGTCTAACTATGTCTCTCCCATCTTTTACTTGGTGGAAGGAAGGAAAGAAGGAAGGAAGGAGGGAGGGAAGAAGGAGAGGAGGAAGGAAGGGAGGAAGGAAGGAAGGAAAGAAAGAAAGGAGGAAGGAAAGAATTATTAAGAGCCTACTATACATCAGGTATTGTGCTAAACACTTTACAAAGATTACCTCATTTGATCCTCACAACAATCTTGGAAGGTAGGTACTATTATTATCCCCATTTTACATTTGAGGAAATTGTTAAGTGACTTGCTCAAGGTCACACAGTGAATAAGAGTCTGAGACAGGATCACTTATGTACTTGTTGATTTTTCAGCTAGTTTTTTCAACTCCATGCCATGTAACACTAGTGGTTGTAGGGAAGGGTCCAAGCCCTGAGGCCTCAGCTGGCATTCCTTTTTTAATTTAAAGGAATTTTGCCAAGATTTACAAGCCTGCACACAAATACACTCTTACCAGCCCTTGTTAGGCACACCACATTTCTGGTCTATCAATCCATCAATAACAACTGATTAAATATTTACTATATGCCAGGTACTAAGAACTCAGGATACAAAGAAAGGCAAAAACAGCCCCTGCCCTTAAGAAGTTTATTTTCTAATAGCCAGAAGCATATCATTCTTATCATTGAAATCTTGGTCGGAAAAATCCAAATCCTGTTCTCAGGAACCCTTAATCTTCTTAAATGATTAACCTTAAGCTACTCATTTCATCAATCTTCCTTTCTTTTTCCAAAGCCTTTGCCTCTAGTTAGCCATAGCGGAAAAAATACCACCTGTCCTTAAGATTTATTGCCCAAGACTTCATTATCTTTAGCATCCCTCTCTAATTCTTTCTGGCACTATCATCTGTGACTCTGAATCATGAAAAGTGAATAGAAGCCATTTGATCTGGCAGATCTTGGTAAGATTTCTCTCACATCCCACATATATATGCCCTGGGAAGACCTTTGCATTATTATTAATCAGTTCAACAAATAGCTCCCTCAGTATGCTTCAGTTAGGAGCCAGTAACTACCCTTACCCCTCTCTGAGTCTCCCTCTGACCCTTACTGCATGAACCCTCTTGACTGTATCACATCAATTATTGGAAGACAAACAGCTGCTTCCCCCTCACAGGGTCCAGTCAATGCCTCTTCATGAAGAACCTTTTGCTTAACTCCAAGTACATATTCTTCTTTCTTCTCTTTCTCCTCTATGTCACATCCCTTTAGGTTCCAACCTCCTGTCATAGGCCAGGATTCCTTTCTGCTTCTTCAGGTCTACACACACACACACACACACACACACACACACACACACACACACATACACACTGATTTTTTTAAAGGAATACTACATTCTTCCTGATAACCAAGATAGTGGAGTGGCATTCCTCCACTTCCTTCGCTTTCTTTTCTAAGAAGGGGATTCACTGAAAGCATCATGACAGGTACCAAGTGGCCATTCATGTACTTGTGGACTGATTATATGAAACCAAAGGTTTCATATTGCTTTATAGCAACAGCTACTGCTGACCAATCCTGTCACTGTTTGCCCTACTACCTCTTAGACAATATCAGACTTAGGGCGAATTTGTGAAGTGGATGCTGAGAACCACAGCCCATGATTGTCATTTCTATATCAAGGAAGCCCATGGAATCTACAGTAAAAGGTAGGATCACTGAACCCTTAAATAAACAAGACTAGATTGTAAGCTCCTAGAGAGAAGAGATGATGTCTTAGATTTGTTCTGCATCCTCCCACAATGCTCTAACAATACTTGTTGAATTGAGTCATTCACCAGGATATTATTATTCAATATTTTACATTGAAAAAAAAGTCTCTTCTCCCCTATTCCCACTAGTAATTTGCTTTCTGATAACAAGCTGCTAGTCCCTAGAGATACTAAATTCTTTCAAAAGTAAAGCCAATTTTTGACACATTCCAGGGATTATTGCACCCTGAGAGATAGGTACTATTATTATTCTCATTTTACAGTTGAGGAAAATGAGGCAAACAAAAGTTAAGTGACATAGCTAGCAAGTATCTAAGGCCAGATTTGAACCCTGGCATTTCTGCATCCTGGTCCAGTGCTCTGTCACCCAACTACCCTAATTCGACGTAGTACAAGATGGTCTGTATATTTGTATGGATAGATATATGTGTGTATGTATGTATATACATATGCATACATATACATATTCATATGTATATACACACAAATAAACATATCCTTACTGTACATATTTATGTGTATATATATACATATCTATATAACTCTCTATAAACATATATATGTACATACATATACATTTATTTATATGCTCCTTTTTTGTAAGGAAAACAACCAAAGAAGTTTTTGTTCGTTTTTGTTCTTTGATATTCATTAGGGAGTTCAATTTTCATCTTCTGTTTGAATATACAGTCTTACAAGTCTTTTGTATGTCAAGATACAGGAAGCAGAAATCACCCCTTGCACTACCCCCTACATTTGCCTACTAAAAGTAAAAATTAGTTAAGTGGAGATGATTGACAAATATATACGTATATATATATATGTATATATTTCTCTCTTACTCTGAACGTACACAACGTAACAAGAGTGACAGACATGAAATTATAATCAGCAAAACAAACCCAAGAGAGTCGTTCACTTTCATTGGCAAATACAGCATAGAGGATATTGTCTGTGATTTGGGATGTCATCTGAGAAAAGGTGGTAAAGGTTCATTTCCTTTAAAATGTAGTTTTTTCTAAAGCAACCTCTAAAGGCATAATATCCACACAGCTCAAAGTACCAAACTTTGCAACGTCCTCGCCACTCCACCTCATTTATCCCTATCTGAAGAGGAACTTCCTTCACATATCAAAATGGGCAGTAGAAGCTCTTGGACAAAAAAAGGCTCTGCTCAGCCTGCTCACTTTCCATTGACTGACGTTCCCTTTCTGACACCTTGGGATCATTCAACCTCATAGGAAGAAATTGAGGATTCTAAATAGCTTGCTGACTGTTTTCCATGTTTGATGTTGACTACTGCTGTTGCTGGTGTAATTGTAGTGGTTGTATTCATGTGCTGACTTGCATTATGGGCTGTATCCATTTGTCACTATACTGTCTGCATATGTTGTCATCCTAGGCTGCAACTGTAGCCTATAAAAATGAGAAACTGAGGGGCCAGAGGAATTGAATTGTCCTTCTGCAGAACATCTCATTCCTGACAACGGAGAAAAAAGCTCAGCTATAGGATTCATAGCTTCCTTACTACTTGGAGAAAATCAATTCTGTCAGAAGAAATTCCTAGTAAAATGCATGTTTGATCTACAGGCACAAGGACTTCCTGATCCTCAGCCGGGGGAAACATTCTTCATAGAAGCCAAACTGTATTTGATTCCTCTCAACCTCTATGGCTGGCACGATGTGCTACAGAGTCATTTGCCATCAAACATCATGAGGATCTCCACCAGGTAGTGCTGCGCAGATTGGACAAATCACTTCTGTTGATATTTCTGCATGTTCAGAAGTAACATGTTCTTGAAGAGATGTTTCCATAAAACCCATTTTTTCATGATGAGGCAAGTAAAAGACTGGTTACTTTACTGAGAAAGCTTCTCAACCTTGATACAAATCAAAATCTACCCTTGTTAAGATAAGGTCAAAATGGGTACGTAATTTACACATAAGGGATTATACTATAAGCAAATTAGGAGAACAAGGGATAGTTTACCTGTCAGATGTATGGAGAAGGGAAGAATTATGGCCAAACAAGAGATACATTAAATTAAAAAAAGTTTTTGCACAAACAAAACTAAGGCAACCAAGATTAGAAGGAAAGCAGAAAGCTAGGAAACAATATTTACTACCAGTGTCTCTGATAAAGGCCTCATTTCTAAAATACATAGAGAACTGAATCAAATTTATAAGAATATAAGTCATTCCCCAATTGCTAAATGGCCAAAGCATATGAACAGGCAGTTTTCAGAAGAAGAAATTAAAACTATCTATGATAATATTAAAAAATACTCTAAATCACTATTGATTGGAGAAAAGCAAATTCAAACAACTCTGAAGTACCACCTCACACCTGTCAGAATGGTTAATATGACAGAAAAGAAAAATGATAAATGTTGGAGAAGATGTGGGAAAATTGGAACACTAATGAACTATTGGCAGAGTTGTGAACTGATCCAACCATTCTGGAGAGCAATTTGGAACTATGCCCAAAGGGATATAAAACTGTGCATACCCTTTGATCCAACAATACCATGATTAGGTCTGTATCCCAAAAAGATCATAAAAAATGGAAAAGGACCCACATGTACAAAAATATTTATAGCAGCTCTTTTTGTGTTGGCCAAGAATTGGAAATTAAGGCAATTCCCATCAATTAGGGAATGGCTGAACAAATTGTGGTATATGAATGTAATGGAATACTATTGTGCTATAAGAAATGATGAGCAAGTGGATTTCAGAAAAACCTGGAAACACCTGAGTGAAGTGCGCAAAACCAAGAGAACATTGTACACAGTAACAGCAACATTGTGTGATGATCAACTCTGACAGACTTAGTTCTTCCCAGCAATACAATGCTCCAACACAGTAACCAAAGACTCGTGATGGAAAATGCTGTCCACATCCAGAGAAGGAACTATGAAGTCTGAATGCAGATCAAAGCATATTATTTTCACTTTTTTTGTTCTTTCTTTCTTTCTCACGGTTTTTCCTGATTTTGTTCTGATTCTTGTTTCACAACATGACTAATGTGGAAATATGTTTAACATGACTGTCCATGTATAACCTATATCAGATTGCTTGCTGTCTTGGGGAGGTGGGGGGAGGGAGGAAGGGAGAAAAATTTGGAACTCAATTTTTTATAAAAATTAACGTTGAAAAACTAACTTTACGTGTAATTGGTGAAAAAAACTATTGAGATGAAAAAAAATCTACCCTTGTTAGTCTACACTGCATACTTTCAGTCGCATGACTTGTTGCCTCACCACTTTCATAACAAGATGCACAAAGATTATAATAGTAGCAAATTCAGCACTTGCATCTTCAACCACAAAAATTTCTTTTTAAACATGTGTCACAGCTGATACCTTCATGTCAAAACATTTCAGATAGTGGTGGCACAGCCCCTCCTGGGCTCCAGCTGCAAGCAGAGTTTCTGCAGGAGCCTCAGTGCTGCCCACACTAACTGAGCAGTCTGGCCAGAGAGCAGTTCTGCTTGTAAGCATTTGGGAGTCATTCTCCTGGGTTCGTGTCTTGAGTAACCCTGTCACTATAATAGCTCTTTTTGGTGACATTCTGTTTGTCTTTGCTCATTCTTCTAGCCTGCTTCCTGATTTCAGACATTTTGTTAGGGGTGTGCTCTTGGCACTTCTTAGGGGAATATCTGACATCAGCTTTTGTCTTCCTGGGGCCTTCTCTAGATTTACTGGGGGTGAGACGAGGGGTGGAGAGGGAGGATTGCGTTTTATATTATTCTAGGTTCTCAGGGTCAGAAACCTGGAAGCTGATAGTGCAAGTGGTTTGATTCAGAGAAAAATCTGATCCCTGCCCTCCTCCTCTATCCTCTGTAAGTTCCTATCCTGGATCCGGGTCTGTGCAACATTTGTGTAGACTTGCCCATGGTTAGAAGTTCTAATAGAATACTGATGTACTCAGTCACTATCAGTCAGCTGGAAAGCTCTGCATATTAAGAGTGATGGAATTGTAGGCTTCCCTCTGGTCTGAGATTTCTGCCCTGGTTATTCTATTGCAGGCTTCAGACTGGGCTGGAGGCTGGAACTGAGATGGTTCTCAGCTCCTAAGGTCAGAGCCACACAGTTACTGGTTACTTCTGAACTTGTTTCTTCCAGTCTAGGGCTTGTTGCCAATGCTTCCTTACCCTGAAATGCCAACCCTAGGCACAAGTCAACTCCTCATTTCACCCTGAATCTGTAATATGGGACTGATTTTTTAAAATAATATTTTATTTTTTCCAATTAATCGTAAAAACTTTTTTTTACCATTTTTTACATTTAACATCTTTAATATTAAAAACATTTAACATTTAACACTTTTAACATTTAACATTTTAACAGTTTTTAACATTTTAAACATTTTAACATTTAACATTTTTATAAAATTTGAGTTCCAAATTTTTTTCTCTCCCTCCCATCTTCCTAAAATGGTAGGTAATTTTATATAGGTTATATATGTGTAATCAAATAAAACATATTTCCATATTAGTCATGTTGTGAAAGAAGAAACAGACCAAAAGGAAAAAAAACATGAAAAAAATGAAGTGAAAATAGTATGCTTCAATCCGCATTCAGAGTCTATAAGTTTTTTCTCTGGATATGGATAGCATTTTCCATCATGAGTCTTTTGTAACTGTCTTGGATCACTGTTTTACTGAGAGGAACTGATTAATAAAAGACAAAGCTTTCATTTGGTTCCTGTTCCTATACCCTATGCTAGGCTGTGGTACCCCATATTACACTCGGGTACAGTCTTGGTCCTCTTTTAGTCCCAGTGCACTGGAATGCTCTATATACTGTGCCCTGACAAAAATCCCCATCCTCAAGGTACACAGACTTTTTTGTCTATCTTCCTGTGATGAAACAGTCTGGAAATATGACTCCCTGTGAGTTTCTTACATTCTGATCAGGACTTGGTTTGGTATATTTTGTGAAGGAGTCATGCTGGAGGGATCTTGGTTGTACTTCTTCCTAATACTCTATTATCTTGGTTCTGCCTAATCCAGAGATTCTTAATTTATCTCTTCTTGGTCTGTTTATCAGGTCAGTTGGTTGTTTTTTTTTTAATAAGAGATATATATTTTCTTCTCCTTTTTTCAGTCTTTTGAATTGAATATTTCTTGTTGTCTCATGGAGTCATTAACTTCTATTTGGTCCATTTTGTACCTCTTGTATTACCCAATTAATTCTCTTTCCAAGTTTTTCCTCCATAGCTCTCACTTATTTCCTCTGATGCTCTCAATTCATTTCCAAAATCATCTTTTAACATTTAAAAAAAAAAACCCTGCTTCATTTTTTCCCATGAATTCTAATTGACCTTGTGTCCAGACTGTGGGTTGTTTGTTTTGTTTTGTTTTTTTACTTTGCTTGTAGATGTTTTGGAGATACATCCTTCTTCTGGGTTTGTGTGTTAAGCATCTTTCTTTCCCTACTAGCTCTTTATGGTCGGAGTTTTGTTGTTACTGTGTTTTTTTGTTTTTGTTTTTGTTTACTCATTCTTCATACTTCCTGATGTCAAGCCTTATGCCCCAACCTGGGACTTTATGTTAGGGTCTGATTCTGTGTACTTCTGGAGGGAATGTCTAGACCTTTGGAGGCATAGATGGGCATTTTCTGGGGTTCTGTTGCTGATTTCTCTGGGTGTTGAGTATAATATTCTTTAAGGATCAAAGAAATGGCCCAGACCAGGGACCTGGAAACTTTCAGTGTACTTAAAGAGGCATGATCTGATGGCTTTCCTTCTAATTTGAGTTTTGACAACTTCTGATTCAGGTTTGGGTCTGGGTAACCCAAGTATAGGCTTGCCTCTGATTGGAGGTCCAGCAGACTCCTGTTGTCCCTATCCCCTGTCAGCTAGCTGGAAAGTTCAGCTGGGTCAGTGACAGAACTGCAGCTCCCCTTGGTCTGAGCTCTCTGCCAAGGTCAGTTAGCTGCAGGCCTCAGATTGGTTTGCAGGCTGAATCTAAAATCCCACCCTGGGTTAAAAATCACAATAGCTCTTCCTTGCTTCTGTTCCTGTTTCTTGCCCAGTATATAACCTCAGGCCTCTAAACACTCTTTGCCCTAGTCCCTAGTCTGAAGCCACTGCCCTTAAGTGCACATCTCTTACACTTAGGCAGCTAGGTGTGCAGTGGATAGAACATTGGGTCTACAGCCTGGAAGAGCTGAATACAACCCAAATTGATAAATTGATCTCTCTTGAATAACTATAGGTCTTTCATGAGACCTTGAAGTTTCTCAAAGCTAGATGCAATCAGCACAGTCATCTGCAAACAAGAGTATTTAGAGTACTTTCCCACCGATAAGAAATTAAACTGATGATAATAATATCCTGGTGTGCTCATGCCACTCCCGTATCAACTGATCTAGTCAATAACAATAGGAAGAGCAGTAATAGAAAGTACTCTCCCTGTTTCACCCTCCAAAAACAAATAAAAAAAAGAAGCACTCCTAGGAAACAAAAAAATAGACCATTCTCCTTCACCATTTTCTTCCTAGTCCTTACTTTCTTGAGTATGTATTGAGGGTTCATGTCTCCTTCCTAACCCTTCTGATCCTAAGACCAATGCTTTTCTATCCCTTCCCCCAGTTTCCCTGTCTGGCTGTACACACAAAATAAAACCCATCATGTGTGATTGATGGGATAAATCTGGATCCCAAAGCAATGAATCAATCAGTTGCTTCTTACTTGGTGCTCACCAGGTTCAAGTATCAGGCAGATCATACTCAGAGATTTTGATCTGGAAGATACCTTAGTGGTGATCAAAGCCAATCCCCTCATCTTACAAATGGGAACACTAAGTCCCACAGGTTTAAATTGAGTGGTCCAGGGTCACATAGACAGTAAATGTCTGTGGTAGACTTCAAACTGAGGGAATTGAGATTAGCAACACACCAAATCGTTAATTATGGGAATTAAGTGAACCTCACTGACTCCATTTTGTGACTCAATTCCAGAGCTAGCTTAGTTTCTACTCAGTTATGGGTCTATTCCAATTTCTGTCTTGTGGAAAAAAACCTTATTGCGTTGTTTGAATCCAGCCTGCATGACTTGGAAACAGGGCCACCTCTCCCTGCTGCTTAGAGACCCTTAACTAAGGGTCTAGGTTATTCTGACCAGGATTTGATCCAAAGATTGATGCAAGGAGTGTTCTCACACTACATCTCACACAGTACATCTCAAGCAACCCATATGTCTTATTTGAAAACTGGTCCCATACTGACCAATCAGTTATTGTTTCCATGCTCCTTTGATTATTTGTAAACACTTCGGAAAAGTGGAACACTTCTTTTTCTGAAATCTGAGAACTGCACCTATTGAGCCTTCCCCTCCCAACTTGGCAATGTTTTTAATCTTTCTTCCAATTAGAAATAAGATTACCTAATGGTGTATTGTTTCCTTTTAATTAATTGCTATTATTCGATTTGTTTTAATGTATAAAAATTTGTCTCTCTCTGTATTTGAGGTCCAGGCCTAAATTGAGGATGTCTGGTCCTGTTTTGGGGGGCAATTACCATACAATGCTTGATAAATTGATATGCTCAGAAGATCAAACCTTTGTTTCCTCAGTCATTCGCCTTTCACCTGCCACAAAACCCAGGTTTTCCTGACTCAAGTTTGGCATTCTGTCCACTTTACCATGCTTCCCTCTCTTCCGCTCTTAAGAAAGAGCCACTGCTTTGGTTTCCATGCTACCATTTCTTGCCCTTGCCCCCACCCACAAAAGGGGAAATGCTCTGCCTTAAAAGAGAGAAACTCAAAATAACACTCGGAAGAGACTTACTGTACCCAGTGGATAATCTGCTTCTGCTCAGAGGCACACTAACCTTTCTATACCATGTCCCCTCTCATACTGATCCAAGAGTAGGAAACTTTTTTAGTTTCAACTGAAACAAAGTTGGAATTTTTCAGAAGGAGCTTTTACTAGGAAACTAAGAAGAAGAAAAAACAAACAAAAACAATGAAATTTGGGGAACACATCCATTTTATCAGGCACGGGTTTCTGATTCTAAGTAAAACCTGTACTCAGAGTTGGCTCACCTAGAATTTGAGTCCCCTAGGTGTTTGTTGGCTCCTTTTCCTCTCTTTCAACCACGCCTGAAAAGGCCCATCCCCAAACCTACTTTCAGACTTTGGGCTTCCCCTTAAGTAGGCTTTCTCCACTTATGCCCTTATCCCCAACCCTCTTGGGAAGGAACTGGGGTTGGAACACAATCCCTGCTGTGGTTCCTGGCAGGGACCACAACACAGGGTCTTTTGCTGCAAAGTAAAGATCATTCTAGGTTGGTTACATGACGCATATGAGAGAAATAATAACAATAATAATAACTATTTCTATAGTGCCTTAAGGTTTGCAGTGTGTTCCCCTCACAAGATCACTACCTGAATTAGGAAATGAAAATGCTATCTCTGATTTATAGATGAGAAAGCTTTAAAAAAAACAAAGCAAAGAGCTAAAGGGATTCTCCTACAGACATACAACTTAGCAAGTCCTGAAGGTGGGCGTTAGACTCAAGTCACCCCTAAATCCAAGCCCTTAGAATGTTGGCTGGTATCTGTTAATCCATGGATTTTCTTGCTCCTCCTTAGGGGAACAGAGGTCATTTCTCAACATTCTCCTCCTCCAAAAACTAGAGAAAGAAGGATGGTTCTGAAGTCAGGAAGCCTAGGTTTGGAATCCTACATCTAATATTTATTGACCATATACCTTAGGTCCTTATGTCACTTTTCTTTTCTGGGCCTCTGTTTCCTCATCTTGAAAATAAGGAGGATGGATTAGTGTGTCTCTAAAGTTCCTTCCAATCCTAAACTCTTATGATCTTATCACTCAATTCCTCTGAGCCTCAGTTTCCCTTCCTGTTGAGGTGGGTAAAACAATAATTGTACAATGTACCTCACAGAGTTTTTATAAAGACAATGCCCTATAGGCATTAAAACTCTGAGGAAATGAGTGTTATTGGGTAGTTAATCAAATTCCAGAGAAGTAGTGTAAGTCTAATGGAAAGAGCCCGGAGGTGGGAATGAGACAACCTATGTTAAGATCCTGGCTAGGCTGCTTACTAGGTATATGACCTTGGGAAAGTCACTATGCTCCTTTGGATCAATGTTTCATAAACTGGAAAATGAAGCTGATAATATCTTTCCTACAGAGATATATGAATATCCAGGGGGATAAGAGAAATGAAGGCTAGATGAGTGTGTATACAACACAGGAGGGGGGAAGATTAAAAGGGGTGTCTTCTATATTATGTTAGATGTTGAGAATACAATGAGAGAGATGACAAAAACCTTTCTCTCAAGGTGCTTATGTTTCAATGGGGAGAGGGACAAGTTTCTGGACAACTATGATGGAAGGGTGAATAGGAACGGGGGAGGTTTAGAGCAAGTTCAGAGGTCTAAAAATATGAAGACATAAAAATCACTTTTAGCTGGGGAGACTGGAAAAGCTTCATGGAGAAGTGGGACTATAATTTGGGCCTTAAAAGAATGGCAGAACATCGACAGATGGATACAGGAGTGGCAGGAGATATGAGGGAGTTCATTCCAGAAACTGCAGGTAACAAAAAGCAAAGGACAAGAGAAAAGAGGTTAGGAAGTGAACAGGGAACAGAGAATAATTCAGTTTGGCAAGAACATAAGAATATATGTAGGGGAGTAGTGTGATATAAGGCTGGACAGGTATTCTGGAGTCAAGAAGAACTTGGTATACCAGAGTCAAGAGTTTATACTTTGTTCAGCAGGTAACTGCTTGAAATCACTGAAGGTTTTTGAGTAGAAGAATGATGTCATCAGAACAGAGTGTTGGGGAAACTGGTGAAGTATTGGGGGGGGGATTAAAGAGGGAATATATGGGGGTAGGAGAGAAGACAGAGGAAAAGACAATTAAAAAACTATTAAAATATTCTAGCAGTGAGCTGAACTAGGGTAGTGGCAGAAGGGGATCTCAGTTTTTACCTAAGATTAAAATAAACAAATGGCTGGTTGAATTTTTCTTAATTTTGTGAATAAGAAGTCATTGGGATATAATAACCTCAACATCTCTCATCCATGATTTTTAGTCCTTTTGCATTTCATGTGTTCAGTTGACAACTATAAGGAGGAAGAACTAATTTGTGGTTTGTTTTTCAAACCGAGTCATTCTTTAGGGGCAAAAGCTCTAAACAGGAGGGCTTTCAAAAATCATAGAGCATTAGAATGGATTTAGCAAATCAGTACAACTCCCTCATTTTACACATGGGGAAACTGAGGCCGAGTGAGGAAGAAAAACTTGCCCTAGATCACACAGCAAAAAAAAAAATCATTGACAAAGCCAAAATTGGAACTCAGATCTACTGACTTCAAGGTTGGGTTGTTTCCCATTTACCATGCTATGCCTCGATTCATGTCTTCCTTCCAGAAGGTCTCAAATGCCACACCTGGGACCATGTATCTATGCACCACATGACTAAACATCCTGCAAACTGCAGAGATGCCCAGAGTAAATTAAGAGCCTACATTCCTAAATGATGAAGGATAAGCCTGTTTGCCTCCCTGAGGTGGTATCTAGTTAAACCTCCAGAGCTGGTCCAAACCCTCAGCAGTTTGCATCTGTTAATAATACCACATACATACCATATACACTCACTATCACAGACTTATCCCCACATCAGAAAGTACATCCTGGGGACTCCCACATGGCCCCATATACTGAGTCTGTACAAGCATCCCTGAGTTCCTGATATACTCCTTCCCCTGGGCATATTCCCAATTTGAACAGTGGTACATACCCATCACATTACTGCTAGGTCCTCAGTAGCCTCCCTACTCAGCTAAACAAAGAAACTGAGGGAAGCCAAAATCCCTGAATTACCCTGCCAAAAAAAGGCCCGTAAGCTGAGAGTCCCTTTTCCTGGTGGTAGGGAGTTTCAGTACCAACCAATTACCAATTCTCCAGGCATACCCCTCCATCTACCTCCCTGTCTCCCACCCCTCCAACCCCACTCCATACCTAGAATACCAAATCTCACTCAAGCCACATTAAGACAATCAGTTACCCCTCAAGAATTCCCACTTTCCATGGCTGGGAAGTCCATGGAAACTGATGCCAGGGACAAAAAGAGTGGAAAGAATCCTGGTCTTAGAGCCCAGAAACCTGGGTTTGAGTCTCAGCTCTGATACTGATGATTTGTGTGATTCTGGGCTATGATCTTTCCCCTCTCTGAGTCTCAATTTCCTTCTCAATAAAACAGGGATAATAATAATTATGCTACTTAGTTGTGAGAAAAGTATTTTGCATCTCTTAATGAAATATAGAAATGTGGGTTATTTATTACTTTTGCTATTGTTAACATTTTCTAAACAAAGACCAAAGCAAATAAAATAGGTAAGTGTCTAGGAAAATAGTGTATTTTTTAAATAACGTCATAGAAACTAACATTTTCTGTGCAAATTAATTCCTACAGGCAAATTTTTCTCTGCTTCTCCCAGGGCCAAGCACTTCTCCTGGGAGAATCAGAGATAAACAGGGTCTGTGAAACATCTCCAGAACTGATCTCCACTCTTCGGAATGCCTGTTCTGTCAGCAGAGTTACACAGCAGCTATACAAAAGGTCAAAGGGGCAGAGGACTTGACAATATCAGAACCAGAAGAGACCTTAAAACATAGAATATTAGAGCTGGAAGGGCTATTACAGAACATGTAGACCAACTCCCTCCTTTTACAGAAGTGAAAACTGAGGCCTGAGAACATGGCTTAATTTATGAAATTCACTTAACTCCAAATTGTGGGGTGTCCATTGAACAAGGTGAGCCTCTGGGTGGGTGGGTGGGGTGGGTATCCTCAGGGTCCTAAAGTACAGAGATTGGCTATAGAAATTCACAAGTGAGAACTGTACTGAATACACCACATTACACAACTGAAACAGGAATGGAGCCTTTTATTTTTGAGCCAAATCTCTTATAGAAGATTTAAAAAGTTGAGCCTTGAGACAACATTACAGAGCAAAAAACATGCTAGATTTGGAGATGGATGACTAAGCTTTGCTACTTTCTAGCCACATAGCTCTTGGGTAAGTCTCTTCTCCTTTTCTCTTATCTATAAAAATGAAGCGGTTGGACAAGATGATCTCTCAAAGACCCTTCCAGTTCTAAAAGCTAAGAGCCTAACATAAACTAAACACATGAATTACTATTAAACCCCTATCAACCAGAAGGGCAAAAGGGTGATTGGAGTTAACTAAAAGATACCAAGGAAGAGATTCTTACCAAGAAGAAAGGCTATGGTCTAAGTCATCATGAATCAACCAACAAACATTTATCAAGCATTTTCTATGTGTTTGACACATGCCATCCTCTGTGTGGCAATAGATATAAAGAAATAAATGGAACAGGCCTCGTCCACAAAGAGTGTACATTCTATGGGGAGACGACATGCACACATATAATTATACCTAAAACAAACACTCAAATACAAGATATTTGGGGGCTGGCAGCTACTAGTAGCTAGAGAGATTTGGAAAATCCTCATGTAGAAGATTGCTCTTGGGCTGAGATTTAAAGGAAAGGAGTGAGTCTTAGATGTAGTGGTGAGGAAGGAGGGCATTGCAGGCATGAGGGACAGTCTGTGCCAAGGCAGGGAGACTGGAGATGGAGTGTTACATGTGAGGAATATCAGAGCCTATTTGGCCAGATCTCAGAGTAT
>NW_020954564.1:50183599-50197408 GCF_900497805.2 Vombatus ursinus | reverse complement strand
TTACATGTGAGGAATATCAGAGCCTATTTGGCCAGATCTCAGAGTATGTGAAGGTGAGGAATACAAGCTGGAAAAAGTAGGTGGGAGGCAGGTTGTGAAGGGCTTTAAATGCCACATGGAGAGGTCTGTATTTGACCCTAGAGATAACAGGGAGCCACTGGAGTTTAAACGTGAGAGTTATCTATCATGATACTAGATAGTCAACAGGATGCTGCCTGGAGTCAAGCTAGAGTTTAACCAAATCCAAGAGCAAGGCAGGAGATGTAAAAATAAATTCATGGCAAGGCTTACTCTAAAATGGGAAAAGTCACCGCAGGGCCAAGGAGAATATGACACAAGGTGGAGCATTAGGCACCGGGGAAAGGACAGTTTGTCTTGCCCTGTTTCCTTGCCTCTAACACTGTTCTTTCTTGGGAGCAACATGTTCCCCATCCTCCTCTCTCTGCTGTGTCAGCACTGCCAATGGGCCAGACTATTACTTCCCTTAAGCCAAATCACTCCTCTGAAAGCCTGCCAAATAACTTTTAAGCACCAGCCCTCTCAAGCACTAGTTACACATATTATCTCTTTTGGTTTTCACAGCACCCTCTGCTCCTATATTATGAAGCAGATCGTGTAATCATTATCATTCCCATTTTGCATATGAGGTAACTGAGGTTCATAACAGATAATGATGATGATAATAATAACAAACATTTTTCTAACACCTACTATGTGCCAGGCACTATGCTAAGTACCTTGCAAATATTATCTCATTTGATCTTTACAACAATCCTGGGAGGTGGGTGTTATTATTTCCAGTTTACAGTTGAGGAAACCGAGGCAAACAAAGATTAAGTGACTTGCCTAGGGTCACCCAGCTAGTAATTATCTGACTGGATTTAAACTCAAATCTTCCTTACTCCAGGGACAGCACTCTTTCCACCGCACCACCTAGCTGCCATAAATGACTGGCCCACTATCACATAGTGAATTAATGGCAGAAACAGGTTTCAAACCCAAGACACTTGACTATAAGTAGCCTTATTTTCCACGGTGTTCCATTACATCTCTAAGCTCCAGTAACCAGGATGGAGAAGATTGTTGCCTCACCAACACCATGGTCAGTTTCAGACTTTTCTTTCTAACTTGCTAGGACCAGCCCTGCCTGAGCAGTAGGCTGCCTCTGTGGTGTACTCTAAGGGTAGTGCAGAACTCAATTCCCTTGGACATAGGAGATCTCCTGCTGTGGGAGCCTGAGGCCTGTTGTACTGAGAACAGGTCATTAGCACAGTAAGAATTACCTACAAAAAGAAAAAAAGACGACAGTCAAAATTTCCATTCTTTTAACTCATCAGTCTAAGCTAAACACCCAAAACATTCAAACAAAGGCCAACTGTCCTTGGGTCAGTGCTATAATGAAGGATTAAAATAGAAATTCCTCAGAAGCTTTTGGGAAACTCTTGTTTTTTTGCCAAGCATTTTTTCAACTAAGTCTTTTTCTCTAAACATAGATCCTCCCCTTGCCTGCCTATCCTGCAGAGCTTGGCAGGGTTCATGGGCAGATGGGACAATTACCATTCAAAAGGAACACTTCCTGTCCTTACAGGGACTCCCCCACATCGCCCCACCCCATCCCCATCCTAATGTCATTAATTGGTTCTGTGTAGGCATAATGGTAGGCAAAATGATGTTACTGGGGTCTGCAAGTACCACAGGAACATTCTGATAAATTAAGACATATATTTCTGGGCCAGGGGGTAGTGCCAGAGCTGACGTAAGCCAAATGGGGTGGAGTCAGCTGGAGCGGAAAATGAATGCTAGGGAGAGCCCAGCCAGTTTCAGTCACATGGTCCAAATGATGTTACTGTGGAGTGTTTGTTTTCTGTTTTCAATGTTAAGGGAGGATTGGGTAATGATCTGAATACAATGTAATTGTGAAACAACCAATATGGAGTAAACATATTTTTTGAAACAGACTTTCAGAGCTAGAAGGCATGTTTGGGTCATATCATTCAACTCCTACTTAAGCAAGAATCACTTCTACAGTAGCCTTGACAAATAGCCATCCAGCTCCACTTGAAGGCCTTCAGTGATTGGGAACCCACCACTACCCAAAGAAGCCCATTCCACTTTTGAACAGCTGTTGTTATGAGGGATTTTTCTCTTGTATCCCCCCCCTTCTCTGAAACATCCCTCCATTGCTCTTTACTCTGCCGTTAAGGGCCAATTAGAATGAATCTAGTCCCTCTTCCATGGGAAAGCCCTTCAGATATTTCTAGACAACAATTATGGCTCCCTCATCTTCTCTCTTCCAGGATATGCACACCCAGCTCCTTCCAGAGATCCTCATTCATAGTTTCAGTCTCCTTCTATATTCTGGTCCACCCTCCACTGGAAACACTCCAGTTTGTCACAGTCCTTCCCAAAATGTGGCTCTCAGAATGGTGCACTGCACTCTAGTTTTATTACTGAGACATTCTTACTGCCCTTACTTACTTACATTCTTTTGCCATCAGTGCAGGAGATCCAAAGGGGACTCTCATTCTGCATGCCGTGGAAGGCGATAAAAGCTAGAATGTTTCACAAAAACAGCAATTTTTTAAAAAAAAAATCAACCATTCCCTCCTCCTGGATACTCTCTTGGCCTTAACAACACTATTCTCTCTTGGTTCTTCTCCTACTGGTCTAACCAGTCCTTCTCTCTATCCTTTGGTTTCCTTACCTAATAGACAGTTGTGATTCATGCAAAATGGTTTCTGGGTCTGAAGACCCAGAAAAGAAAGTTTTTGCCACCTAAGTAGATAGCACTACTAAGCAATTCAACACCAGGAACAAATATAGTCTTATCAATAGGGGAATCCAATGGCTCCCCTTGTAATGTTTTTTTTTCACATGATGCCATGCTAGTCCTTCTTATGCACAGATCTGGTTATGTTTCTCCTCTACTCAAAAATCTCTAGAAGTTATCTATTACCTTATGAATAAAAGTTAAACTCTGTTGCCTGCTATTCAAAATCTTCTCCCTCCCCATCTTTTCAGCTTTTTCTTCCCCTGTAGAGACTCTGCATTGCCGATAACTGAACTACTTGCCATCCCCCAGATACATCCTTTTCTCTATGTTTAGAATGGATTTCTTCTCCTTCTACATCTATATCCTTCAACGTTCAACTCAAATGCCATCTCTTACATGAAGCTTTCCCGATGATCCTAGTCAGTAACAACCTTTCCCTTCAGATCTCACAGAAGCACAAGAGCTACAGTGACATATACACCTTCTAGGGCTTTTATTAGGAATTAGGTATCAAATTTAGTACCATATCCCCACACTAGGCCGTGAGCTCCATGAGGCAATGGACTTTATCTTAGCTACTCTTTTATATCTCCCTTAATACCTAGCACAGCATTCTTGTATTCAGCAGATACTTAATAAATGCTTGGTGAATTTGGATCAACAAATATTTACTGGATATCTACTGTGAATACACCTGTGAGTTTTCAATTCAGCAAACACTCTTTAAGCACCCACTATGTGCAAAACATAGAGAAGTAATTTGTTAGTTCATATACCCTTTGACCACTGGCTTCCAAATCACTTCTCTCCCTGAGAATGCCAAGGCACCATAGGTGTCTGAAATCACCGTGTTCTCTTTATAGAGGCTGGAGGAGTTCAGCTACAAAGGCAGCGGGGGTCAGTATGTTGCTGAGTGCTGAGTGCTGTGTGCTCGTGGATCCCCTGCCAGGAAGAGAGCAGACACTGCTGTCTGACTTTTAAGCCTGTTTTAAGAACAGTTTTCTGTTGAAGTGATTCAACAACCTCAACATTAATGATACAAACAGTTCTGACATTTTAAACTCAACTCTGACACGTGAAGGATTTAGTTCCATACCCTGGGAATTCTATGTAATTGTGAATTTATTTGATGGTTAATGTTCCAGGGAAAGGGAAAGACACGATACCAAATTGGACAAATATTGCCCCCTCCCTAACACTCCCCCAAAAGATGTTACTATTAAATTTCCTCTGAACTTCATCAGACTGAAGTCATCACACACCTCTCAAATAGCCGAAAAATATTCAGGCAGCACAGCGGCATGGAAAGAATACATGTCCTGGAATAGGAACACTTGGGTTTAAAACTAAAAACTACTACCTTCATGAGCTGGGCTAATACCCTTCAACCTTCTCAGCCTCAGTTTTCTCTTCTATAAAATGGGGAGGATAATGCTAATACCACTGACTTCACAGATCTGCTTTGAGGAAATCACTTTGGAGAGCTTAAAACACGACAGAAATAGGAATTATTATTATCATTCCCCATGATTTCTCTTGCTATCCATCCTCTCCTCTGTGTTTCCAAATACCTCCATCTTATTACAGTCTCTCATTTTCACCTGCCTGGCCTTCTGCAACCACCTCCTAACAGGCCTTCTCACCTTTGCTTCTTGCTCCCCTCTTCACATGAAGTGAGACCCTGCTATGCTAGTAGTGATCAAAGCACCTCAGAACCCATGCCATAAGGAATTTCACACAACATGGAAATTAAACACAGCTGTGAGCAATTACACTGCCCCTGTATCTGTGTTAACCCGCCAAGTCCCGATAAAATCAGTCACTTGTTTTAGTCACCAGAAAATTGGGCAGCTACAGTGTGATGTTTGCATACTTGCATTTTCCTTACTCTCCGCCAACCCTGAACTCATCGTCTGCAAGGCTTCCTCCAAGTCTTATGTTTTTGTTCTTATAGCTCTTGAAATGGGGCAGGCCCCCAGGACGTCAAAACGGGCCGCCGTCATGTCAGACAACATTTCCATTCTCAGGTAGTGATGAACATCATAAATTTTCATCTTTAAAGGATAGTGCTGACCAGCTGAACCCTAGCTACTGGCAGGAACGTGGCTGAACAGAAAAACAGACCCTCTCGGTAATTCTCACTCCATCAAAATCACATCCTAGAAGCCCTGCTTTAAATAAAGTCCATTAACTGTCCTTGGTTGTGCTTCCTGCTTTGAGTCATGGCCCTCTCAAGCTATGTGGGCCCTCCCTAATGTGCTGGTAGGAAATGACTGATAAAGCCCACCTTGGTGGTAGGGAAAGGAGATAGAGAAGACATACAGAACGGGAACCAAATAATGACCCTAGCAGGAATTGGGGCTTAAGAAGTCTCAGTTTAGTACTAGTTGATGATGGTGTCACAGTGGAATGGGGGATGTTGCAAAGGGAAGTCAGGTGTTGTTCTTTTGAGGGGGGAGATGAAGAAAGCGGTTTTAAACATTAAAGTATAAAATACTGAAGCAGGTAGGGACCTCATTGGTTATACATTTATTGTCCATTAGGGCTTGCAGGGACTTTACAGCTAATATGAAAGACATTTGGTTTTTTTGGGGAAAGACAGAGTAGAACAGCGGAAAGGGCATTAGATTTGGAGTGAGAGGACCTCAGTTCAAATCCTGGCTTTACCTTTGTTAAGTACAAGTCACTTAACCCTTCAGGATCAGTTTCCCTATCTGTAAAATGAGAAGGTTGGACTAGATCAGGGGTTCTTAAACCCTGATAAACTTGTTTTTATTTTAATATATTCATAACTATTTCAATGTAATTGGTTTCCTTTGTGATCCTATGTATTTTATTTACACATTTAAAAACATTATTCTGAGCAAGGCTTCATAGGCATCACCAGATTGCCAAAAGGCGTCTATGACACACACAAAAGGTGAAGAACCTCTGGACCAGATGGCCTCTAAGGTCCCTTCTAGACATAAATCTATGATCTTACAATTACCTAATTCAACCCCTTCAGTTAGTAGTTGAGGAAGCTGAGGTTTAGAAAGGGCATGTGACTGTACCAAGGTCACACACTAATAGGATGATAGGATTTAGAGCTAGAAGGAACTTGGGAGATCAAGTAGTCCAAAACCCTCTTTTATAGAAGGAGAAAGGAAACTGAGGACTCATTTGTAAATTTATTTGCCCAGGGTCACACAGGTTGCATAGATACAGTTCAATCATGAGTCATCTGCAGATCTTTCCACCTAGTCCAATCCATATAAGAACTGGAGATACACTATAACAACATCCTTGACAACTGGTTATGGTTCTACTATATAATATTACAGTACCAATTTGTAAACATAAGCCAAGTCAACAAATTTATTGAGTCTACTAAGCACTCAGCACTAAAAACCAATGAATTGTCCAGATAAACTAATGGTGGTGAGGGCTATTTAAGTAGCTGTTACACCTCTTTTTAGTTGTATCTTGTATCACTATTACAGATGTGTCCAGTTGTGTCCTGGCAGGATTTGTATGCTGCTATACTCTATAGCTTCTGGAAACAATGAAAAAAGGCTAAAGTCTGCTCCATGAGGACAGAACTCCTAGAAAGTACCTCACTTCTCTTCTACTAAATGCTCTCAAGAGAAGAGCTGATGATTAACCATCAGCAAAAGCAACAGCCTGGACACTGCTTACCAAATATGTAAACTGGGTTAGACTAGCACTCTTAACACTAAAAAGATGGATGAGAAAACACTGAGAATATTATAAAAAGGATTCCAGAAACTGGACTAAATGACCTGTGAGATGTCTTCTATGACAATCTCTGGCAAAGGACACTTTGGCTACAAACACCCTGGGATCTGTAGTTCTTTCCAGTTCAGGAAAGAAAAAGAAACTAATGCAAAACTAATCTTCACATAAAATAAAAGAGGTTTTTCATAAATGGGCTAACATTTTGGGGACTCTGGAGGAGTATGAGGAGAGGAGAAGAGAGAGGGGGCAGCCATCCCATGGCAACAGTACAATGATGGCAACAGCCAGTGTTTGCCTCATCCGCAGTTCCCCTCTTCAAAACCATGAGAGATGACTTCTCAATAGACAAATGGGGAGTTGTATGACTATGTGTAATCATGGGCACTCACTTCAGTAGCAAGAGTGCTGAAAGAAATGAGCTTGGTCCCTACCGCATCCCTGCCTTATTTCCATTTAATTGTGAGTGTGTTTTTATTCTGTTAAAGAATACAATTGCCAGATTTAATATAATTTCTCATAAACATCTATGGTTAATCCTGTCCTTATATTGCTTGGTATCCCTTTGTTTGGGGCATGAGAGTACAATGAGAACTACACAGGAGAGAGAGACCTTCACCAGACCAAGGCTGGGAGCTAAACTTCCAGCCCATTGTTAGAGAATTTTGCTTACTAACTGTGTGCATAGGAACAAAACATTTCATAACTACACTTTGAATTGCAGAATTACTGTGGACATGGACCATAAAAACAAATAAATCTTCCCCATAGACATGAGCCTAAGAGTAACTGGAAGTTGTATTTTTAATTCTGATAATTAATCCATGGGAGATTGGACTAGATAATTGCCAAGACACTGTCCAATTGCCCATTAACCTCTTCAAGTCTCAGTTTTCTAATCTGTAAAATAGGATAACAATCCTTTAACGACTTACCTCATGGGGTTGTTTGGGGAAAAATGACTTGTAATCCTTAAAGTGCCATATAAATGTGTATTAATAATAATTACAAGAAGAATAACAGGAAATTTCTTTCTCAGTCTGTAATGGGCTGTAGGAGATTACTGTGTAGAATCATAGATTTAGAACAAGAAGTGATCTTAGAGGTCATTGAACCTAAACCCCTCATCTTACAGACAAGGAAATTAAAGTCCAGATATGTTAGGATACTTTCACTAGATCACACAGGTCATAAACAGTGGAAATGGGACTTGAACCCAGACCCTCTGACTTCAGACCCAGTGCTGTTTCAAGCTTATTCACATGAAAAACAAATGAATTATAAATTCATGGATGAACAAAACACTTGGTCCAGCATCATATTAAAATACAAGCCTATCTTTTCAAATAGTTTGAGTCATCAGACTATTAAAAAAGAAAATAATCAAAAACGTAAGCCCCAGACTCAAGGATCACTTATTCTCCATTCCTAGACATTAAAAGAACCATGGTCATGAAATCTCAATGCTAGAAAGAATATCAGAGCCCATCTAGTCCTACCCCTTTGTGATCCAGAATCCCCACTACATTTACTCTAACACTTGTTAGAGAACTAATGCTCATTCATATTTTGCTTGAAAACTTCCAGGGGCAGTGAGTTCACTACCTCACAAAGGAGTCCATTCTGTTGTCAGACAACTAATGATGTTAGGATATGTGTCCCTATACTGAGCCCCAAATCCACTTCTCTGGGACTTCTGGTTATTTATCTTAAGCCAAGAAAAATAAGCCCAATCCCATTGTAAATACCCATTCTAAAAAATATTTATTGAATTTAATTGAATTGGGGGCTGCACAATATATTGGGTAAAAGCATTGGATCAGCAGGGAGGATCTATGTTCAACACCTAGTTCTGCTGCCTAATATCTTTGTAATCCTGGGTAAGTCCAGTCACATTTCTAGGTCTCAGTTTCCCTATCTATAAAATGAAGGGGCTGAACAAGGGGATAAGGTTTGTTCTAGCTCTATTTCTATCATCTTTACTGTAATCTCCCTTCGAATATTTGGAGGAAATGGTCATATTCCCCTCCTAAGACTTCACTTTTTCAGGATAAACATCCTATCCTCATCTTGCGTGGTCTGCTGTACTCTCCCTATCCTTGTTGTCCTACACTGGACACATTCCAGGTTGCTAGTGTCCTTTTGAGAATATGGGAGGCAAAGCTGAACACAATATTATAAATGTGGTGTAATCAGAGCCTAGAACAGCAGGACTAACACTTCCTGGAGTCTGGACCTTAATCCTTCTCTTAACATAGTATGAGATCACAGTAGCTTTTCTGGCTGCTATATCACACATTGATTCATTGATTTTTGAGTCTACTCATACCCCCAGATCTTTCAACACACACACACACATACACACACGTACACACACACACACACACACATACACCAACCACACATGCACACCCACACATACATCTTGCCTTACCACCTGCTCCTTCTATACTTGTGTAATTGATTTCATTAATTCAAATCTAGAACTGTACACATATTTCTAGGAATGTTTTTAAGAGACTCAGAAAAGAATGAGCGTTGTCTTTTGGAGAAACTTCACATTTGATGAAGCATCAAGCTTACCATGTATACTTGGAAAAATCTGATAATGGGTAAAACCAAAAGTTCCAAAAGTGGAACCAAAGCAAACTCTGATATTCTGGATGAACTATAAGAGAACATTTTCTTCGGGGAGAAAGTTGTCCCAAAATATGTCCCACAATTACAATGGTTACCTCTACTAATAAAGAATGAGAAATTATTTTAATAAGTAAAACTATGGAAAAGAGGTGGCAATGTGTAGGTGCCTGGTCAAATACCCCTAATTATGCTGGGCTCCTCTTGTATTGTCTGCAGCAGATTCCCAGCCCCAAAAAGTTGAGATCCCAGACAAAAGTCCTCTTCCCTGTGGAGTTCAGCACATCTCCTGGGCCCAATCAGGATGTGGCTATGCCTGGCCTCCCTCAGCTACCCAACCCAGCCCAGCCTTAAGCTAGTGGAATGGCATTCATGGAGATGTCAAGGAAGACGTTGAGACCACCATGGCACATCTTTAATGACTTCCTCTTTTGATACCTCCTTGTGGCAAAGAGAGATACTGAGTTCTCACCGGCTCCAGGTACAAGTTCTAGGAGATTTGAGCAAGATGAAAAGGATTTAAGCATAGGCTCAGAGACAAACTATTGTGACCACTGTCTGAGGCCCCACCCAGCCAAGTATAGAAAGGTTCAATCACCAGAGGATGGACTCCTTTTCAGACATAATTTATCAACAAACATTTATTAAAAACCTATGATACTAGGTATCAGGCACTGTACTGGGTGCTGGGGATACAAAGACAAAAGTGAAATAATTTCTGCTCTCCAGGCACTTACAATCTAGTTGAGAGAGACAACATATATGCATGTATAGAGACATCTACAAAATATAGAGAGAGTAACTCATAACAGTCATCTGTTAACACATGAAAGGGATGCAGATGGGGTATACCCACACTGATGAAATTATAGCTTTTTGAAATATGAGGTTTTTAGTCAATAACATTAAGAACTAACCAAGAACAATGTTTCCCCATAAAAACCTCAAAACATATGAATATTACTCTGCTAGCATGAAGAACATACCTCTGGCTGTATAGCTTTGAATACTGGGATATCCATGAGCGTAATCTGGCTCTGTAACAAAAAAATACCAGGTTAGCAAACCCTCTGTGCTTCAAGTGCCATGCACATCACAGAGACAGCATAGCTTAGTACAGGGTTCCCAAGCTTATTTGGCCTACCACCCCCTTTTAAAAAAATTACTCAATGCCCCCCTGGAAATCTACTTTCTTTAACCCTTTAACTTTTTTAAAATTTGCATCATTTCAAAAAATATAATTTTTTAAATGACACATCTTAAATTTAATAATTTATTGCAGATGTGTGTTTTTTCTTCCACTGAAATTTTGATGACACAATATTGGACCACGTAACCATATAGAGTCATACTGTAAACAAGTCATTACACTCACATATTCCTACCAATGCATGCTGGACTTCCTGACAATGTGTAACACACTAGCCTGCCAACACTTGCTTGTTAAGACCTGCTGGCAGACTTGACCACTGATGGGTTATAATTTGCATTTTGTGTGTTTATTTGAAAAATAATGTAATCACTATGACTATGACTTTAACTGTTACACAACAGACGAAACATGGTATGAACAGTTTTTCAAAACTTTCTTCTCTTCTTTCCTTATGTTTCCCCTACCCCTTTTATTTTTATTCAATGCCCCCCCAATTACATCTGAGGCTACTACTACCCCTCTGGATCATTCCAGCACCCTCTTGGGGGCAGTAATGCCCACTTTGGGAACCTATGGCCTAGTGGATAGACTTAGGAGTCAGGAACACCTGTGCTCAAAGCCTGCCTCTGGCACTCACTCTCTGGGTGTGACTGCGGACAAATTCCTTAACCTCTATGAGCCACAGTTTCCTCATCTGTAAAATAGATCATACCAATGTTACCAACCTCACAGAGTTGCTATTAGGTTCAAATGAGTTAATATATGTATAGTGCTTTGGCAAATCATAAAGTGATACTCAGAAGTCAATTGTTATGATTATTATAAAGAGTAATATAAATGTTAACTATTATTAGTATTGTTATTATGATCAAATGCCAAAGAAAAGCTTTACTCAACAGGAACATGTCACTGACCACACAGGGTAGAGTTCCCAGACCTTCCTTCATTTTCCAAGCTATGGCTGCCAATACATATCCCTGCTATCAGATACCAAAGTATCATAGAAAAAAACATTCTTCAGAGAATTATGAACACGGCTCCATGCAATGGGGTTTTAGTTTCCCTGGGAGCATCCAGCTATCTAAGCACAAGGTTCTTGGAGGAATCCAAAGCCCTAGCATTGGTGCTTTACAATATGTTGCTAAGGACAGAGGAAACAACCTACAGTCGTCAAACATTCAGGGCCAGGGGAGAGGGGGAAGGGATGGAGAGAGGAAGAAAGAAGGACTTCTATGATGAGTCACCTCTGAAAGAGGCCAAGGGGGCATGAGAAGTGCTGACATGGATAGCTCTGGACAATGATAGTCCAGGGAACAGAAAGGAATCTGGGGAAATCATATGAGATTAATCTAAAGAAAGGCACTTAGTAAGGTCAGAGGCATTTGAAACTGACTGTTTTGGTGACTTTGTAAAACATGACGTGCAGGCATGAAGATATAATGGGCCCCAAACCACAATCTCTGAATCTGAGACCTGAATAAGGCATGCAATAGTTCCCATTTATATAGCATGGATGAATGCTGGACTATAAGTTAGAAGACAAGGATTTTGGGCCTGGATCCCATGCTTATTGGTTTTCTAACTTCAGACAAGTTGCTTTCTCTCAGTCTCAGTTTCCTAATCTATAACAAAGGGATAATAATACTTTGTATCATCTACTGCTCAGGTTGAGAGAAAAGAATTTTATAAATCTTAAAGCACCAGAGAAATGGGAGCTTTTAGCACTTTTTTTATAGCACTTTGAGTGCAATGAGGGTTCAGGGCATACCTAGACCACCAAATACTCTGTCATCCACGTGGAAGACACTAGGATGACTTTCAGGAGACTGAAGGACTGGAGCACATGTGGACATCCTGTGTTGGCCTAATGGCTGGAAGCAGACTTTTCCATTAGGTATGTAGCCAGAACTATTGGCATCTTAAAAACAGTCTGACTTGGCACCTGTAGCGGCTTTTATACATTTATATCTGAGGGTAAAGGGCTATTTTACTCACTATTTAGTTAAGGGGAGAGGGCCTGAGGGTCAATTTCATCCCTTAGGCCATGTTCCCCCAAAGAAACAAGCCTGAGCCTTGGGTCTTTTCACTGGTTCATTTCCACTCTAGTTGCAGAGGGTGGAGTCTCCTGTCTGGTCCAGGAGCCCAAGCCATGAGGATCTATGTCTCCAGGAATCCAGGTAGGCCAAGGCAGCTGACCCGATAACAATGTCTCAAGCACAGGCCTCCAGACCAGCAGCAGTCATCATATAGCTTTGGACTTAAGCTTGGTGAGACTAATGTGCTCTCTTCACAATAACCAGTTGAAGTTGGGAGTACAAAACACCATCAGTGAGTAAACTGAGACTCAGAGAAGAGACATGACTCACCCAAATTCACATAAGCTAATAAATAGCATAGTTGGGACTCAGAGCCAGATATTTTGACTCCAAGATCAGCATTCTTTCCAAGATACTACCCTCCCTCTGCAATAAACAAAAACCTGCACTGCTCTTATCCATCTGCAACATCCTACAGTTCCATATTAATAATTAGCTGAAATTCTGGAGAATGATCATATTAATGATCACTTAATAATAACAGCATTTACATAGTGTTTTAAAGTTTGCAAAATGCTTTACAAATATTATCTCATTTGATCCTCACAACAACCCTGGGAAGTAGGTGCTATTATTATCCTCATCTTACAAAAGAGGAAACTGAATGAGACAAATAGAGGTTTGCCGAAGGTCATATAGCTAACATGGGTTTGAGGCAGGATTTAAATTCACATCTTCCTGACTCCAAGTCCACCATGCCCCACCTAGATGCTGGCATTTATATAATGCTTGCTAGAAGCACTCATTTCATAGAAGCACATTCTGCTAGAACTGAAAGGGACCTTTGAGATCATTTAACCTGACCCCCTTATTTTACAGAGGAAGAAACAGAGACTCAGAGAGATAAAGGGACTTGCTTCAAGATCATACAGTTGACCTGGGAAAACAAATCTGAGTCTCCTAACTTCAAACTCCTAACTCAATGCCCTCTCTCCCATAGCCAACCCAATCATCATAATCTGATGTAGGTCATATGTGTGCATAAGTATTATCTCTACTGTTCAGATGTGTAGTAATTCACACTTATATAACACTTCAAGGTTTACCCAACACTTTCCTCATAACATCCTTGGGAAATAGGTGGTGTAAGTATTGTTACTCTCATTTTACAGTTGAAAAAAAGTAAGTCTCAGAAATTTGAACCCGGATCTTCCTAAGGCCAAGTCCAGTGCTCCTTCTAATGCACTGTGCCATGCAGATGAAGTAGAATATAAAACTTCAAATCAAAATAAAGTCATCTCAGAAATACTTTTCATCATTTTTGTTATTATTTCCCCCTCTCTGGACGTGAGCATAGGCTGTGTTCACCCTCAAAGAGGAAAAGAACCAACGGTCTGCCAGAGTGAAAAAAGAGACTTTCAATTTTGCCAGGAGCTTTCGTTCTCTCTCTCTCTCTCTCTCTCTCTCTCTCTCTC
>NW_020954564.1:50137199-50183499 GCF_900497805.2 Vombatus ursinus | reverse complement strand
TCTCTCTCTCTCTCTCTCTCTCTCTCTCTCTCTCTCTCTCTCTCTCTCTCTCCTTTGTTCCTGAGTCTCCTCCCAGTGCCCAGCTACATGATGGATTAGCTGGCCCAAGCCCACAGACTGAGAACTGGCAGAAACTGCTATTCATGCCTATCCTTGGAATTCAGGCAGGAAATAAAATAGCAAGTTGATATTGGAAACCACAAAGGAGATCTGTCCTCATATGTCTCTCCCCTCACCACCACCACCTCTCAAAAAAGGAATAGATAAAAACAGCAAGGTTAAGCAAAAATCGTTAGGTATTATTTTTGCCTCAATATTTCACAGCGAAGCTAAAAGATACAGGGTGATGGTTACTGGGGAGAAAGGTATGGATTTTAAAAAATCAATAAGTTTGATAAAGGTGTAGAAGACATGCTTAGCGAATTTGCAGATGGCAAGAAACAGGGAGGGATAGCTAATATGTTAAAGTTAGGGTCCAAACAATCTTAGCAATCTAGAAAATGGGCTGGATCTAATTAGAGGAGTTACATCATGAATAATTTTAAAGACCTATAGTTGCGTTAAAAAAAAATCAACTGCCCAAGTATATAATGTCAGCATTATACTTGTCCATTCATCTTCCAGATACATCTGGACTGAGTCAGAGGGTTCCACTCAAAGACTATCAGAGCCAAAATACCTGATCTAGGCCTCTCATTTTACAGCACACAAACTGAGACTTGGAGAAGTTTGGTGGCTTGTCCATAATCACCCACTGAGTCAAGAATCAGTTATAAAGCCAGCAGGCAGCTGGACATGATGGCACACAAGTGTAATCCCAGCTATTGGGGGAGGCTGAAGTTGGTGGATCTCTTGAGCTCAGGAGTTCTAAGCTAAAGTAGGGCTAAAGCTGCTCAGGTGTCTATACTACACCGAACACCTATATGGTAAGCAGGACAAGTGGAGCAGGGCAAAGCTTCTGTGCTAATCAGCAGTGGGGTCAGGTCCATGAGTAGCTGCTGCACTTCCAGCTTAATTGAGCTAGGGAGACCCAGTCTCAAAATAAAAAATTGAATACATAGATAGATTAATTGATTAATGGATAAATAAACTAACCAATGAATGAATGAACAGATGAAGAAATAAAATTAAATGAAGGGCAAGACAGAATCTAAGCCATTTCATGAGATGAAGAAAAGAAACCAGAGTTTTGCTTTTGTTTTGTTTTTTTCATGGCACAGGCATGAATGTCCCTGGGAACCTTGAGCAACTAAAGAGAAAATTCATTTTCTAAATCTAAGGCCAGATCTACTGGCTTGGGGGTTAGAATCCGCCATTAATTCAACCTATCTCTAGGACAGGTCCCAGTACAATGCAAAGAGTCAGCTTGCTCATCTGTAAAAAAAGAGGGCTGGACCTTCGAGGTTCCTTCCAGTTCTAGATCTAAGATTCTATGATAGTCTCCAGTAGGCTGACTCTGGGATATATACACATATGTATCTAAATGTGTGTATTCATGGAAAGGTAAGACACTGGCCCTAAGCACAATAAAAGTGATCATGTATGCATGCAAAGGAATGTACTTAAACATATATACATGTGTCAACAAGCACATGTGCACCAAATGGCACGGACTGATTCCACAAATCACTGAGACTGGGAGTGTGCTAGAAACAGCTCATATTGCCTCATGAAAGATGATTGTTAAATTTTCAGTGTGAAAATTTACACCTTGGAAATCAGCAAACACTATAAATCAGGGCTTGATTTGTTGTTTTTGTTCAGTGTCTAGACTGAAGAAAGTGACAGAGAAATATTAATAATGCAGATTAAACTTTATGTTCCCCACCCCCCTGGAGATCTAGTTGTTAAACATTTACCAGTACACTGCTGACTAAGATCTTTCATTTTCAAGTTCTGGCCAACAACAGCATTGCCCCTAGAGTAAAGCCTGAGTACAGAGTCAAGAGATGAACTAGTTCTGGGTTAAGAGAGCTGCTAGGGCTAGCCTATCTCATACTGTTGACACTTGCATCTGTTCTATGGGCTGAGAATATCTTTAATGGAGTTTTCAACTCATTACATTTTATAGAAATCTAGGGACCAGAAGGGTAGTACAGTAGAGAACATTTGGGTGGGGATACAAAGAAGACAAAACCAAAAGGAATCTTGTTATAAGAATGTATTACAGCACACCTGGACAAAGGGAGAAAATAAGAAACAGATCATGAATTTGGCACTGATGGAAGACATCAGCTAGCCAGACATCTGGGGTGCTTCTCGCCAAACCCCTGACTCATCTAAATGATAATTTCATTCTTCAACAGCGCAGGGAATGATGAAGGGAATTGTTATTCTGAATATGATTCTGACCAGTAAGAAGGAACTAATCACTATAGTAGAAACAATGAAAACTTGCGAGGGTCCTAAGGGGCAGTGCTAAGATGGCGGAGTAAAAGCAGTGACTTGCTTGAGCTCTTCCCCAAACCCCTCCAAATACCTGTAAAAAATAGCTCTAAACAAATTCTAGAGCAGCAGAACCCACAAAAAGACAGAATGAAACAAATCTCCAGCTCAAGACAACCTGGATGGTTGATTGGAAAGATCTATTACTCAGAACTGGAAGAAGAGTGAAGTTCAGCATAGGCACACAGACAAAGACCAGGCCTCAGCGAACCTGTAGCAGGCTTCAGGGGACTGAATCATGGGCAGTTATGGTGGTTTCCAGACTTCTCAATCCACAAACACCAAAGACAACTTAGAAGGTCAGTAGGAAAGGTCTATTACCTTTCTATGAGAGAAAGACTTGGTCCCAGTCCTAGTCTTGGTGCAGCCCCAGGGCAGTGGCTGCTTCCTAAGCTCTTGGCCCCCAGACTGAGAAGGACTCGAGTGGCTGATCAGAGGAGGATTGCAGGGATCTCTTTGCTGGTGCTGAGGCAGGAATCTCTTGCTTTGCCTGTGCTTGGATCTGGGTCACAGTTTTGTGTGGCAGTTCTGGGGTAAAGAGGAGTGCTGGCATGGTGGAGCTTGTAGTGGCAGTGGAGAGGGAATCCTCCTCACAGTTCCAAGGAAGAAAAGAGTGCTTGTGGTTACTCATAGACCAAAGCACAGGCCCCTTATCATACCACTTTGGAAGAACTGAAAATTTACAGGTCCCTAGAAGTATCTCTGAAAACAGCTGCACAAAACCCCTGAAGCTTGGGACAGTACATTCTCCACACTGGAAACAGATCCCTACCTTAACAAGGAGTTTATAAGTCAAGTAATTGGCTGGGATCATGAGCAAACTTCACCAAAAAAAAGTCAGACCATAGAATCTTTCTTTGGTGACAAAAAAGATCAAAACACATGACCAGAAGATGACAACAAAGTCAAAGCTCCTACATCCAAAGCCTCCAAGAAAAATATGAATCAGGCCCAGGCTATGGAAGAGCTCAAAAAGGATTTTGAAAAGCAAGTAAGAGGAGTAGAGGAAAAACTGGAAAGAGAAATGAGAGTGATGCAAGAAAATCATGAAAAACAAGTCAACAGCTTGCTAAAGGAGACCCAAAAAAATACTGAAGAAAATAACACCTTAAAAACCCACATGGCAAAAGAGGTCCAAAAAGCCAATGAGGAGAAGAACGCCTTAAAAAGCAGAATTGTCCAAATGGAAAAGGAAGTCCAAAAACTCACTGAAGAAAACTTGAGAGTACATGGCCACTCCATCTTGGATAAAAGAGTAGAAAATTTGGCATAAGCAGATACGGGCCTTAGATCTCAAGAGAGTGGATTGCAAACACTCCCCCCCCCCCAAAAAAAGGAAAAGTAAGAGAATTCTCTGGGTTAAAATCTTATAGGGGAGACAGCACAAGAATAATGGAAAGCTCTCAAGAAGGAAATTTTAATGTCATGAACGCAAATGAAAAAGAAAAGGTGGAACTATCTGAAGGAACCAATGAGGATGCATAGGGAACTCAACAACTAATTTGGATTTTTAAGATATGTATAGAAAATAAATACATACACAGAGACAAACATAGAAGATACAGTTAGATAGCATAGTGGATAAGGAGCCAGTCTTGGAGATAAAAGGATCTGAATTTGAATACCCCCTCAAATACTTCCTAGCTGAGTGATTTGGTCATGTCTCAATCTCTCTTAGACTCAATTTATTCATCTGTATAATAGGGATAATAACAACGCCTGTATCACAAGGTTTTTGTGAAGATCAAATCAAATGAGATATATGTAAAATGCTTTGTAAACTTTGTATAAATGTTAGTTATTGCTAGAGTGGTACAGTCCTATAAAAATAACATCAGGAAGTCAGGCATAGTGGTACACACTTGTCATCCTAGCTGTTGGGGAGGCTAAGGCTGGTGGGTCTGTAAACGTCAAGGGTTATGAGATGCAATGGGTTATGCTGATTGGTGTCTGAACTAAGTTAGGTACTAATACGGTGAGCTTCCAAGAGCAAGGAACCACCAAGTTGCCTAAGGAGGGGTGAATGAGCTCAGGTCCAAAACAGAGCAGGTCAAAACTTCTGTGCTGATCGATAGTGGAATGAGGCCTGAAAGAAAGAGGAGGAAGAAGAGAGAGAGAGATGGGGAAAGAGATGGAAAGAAAGATGGAAAGGAGAGATGGAGAGACAGAATGACAGAGAGACAGAGACAGAGACAGAGAGAGAAGAGAAGAGTAGAGAAGAGAAGAGAAGAGATTGGAAGGAAGGAACTGAGGCTCATCATAAATGCTAAGGACCATGAAAAGGGCTTTTTAAAAAATCACTGTGTGAAGACAAGAGGATGATTAAAGGAGAGACAGAATTACTACTTGAGGTGGTGGATGAGATGATGCTAATGGATGGTGGAAACAAGGCAAAATTATTCAACTCCATTTTGCTTCTATTTTTTCTACCAAGGAGAATGTTAGTTGGACTGAGGACTGAATGAAAAATGATGACTACAAAGTTGAAACTGAAGATCAGAAGGTAAGATAGCACCTATTTGTCATCAGTGAATTTCAAGACATCAGGCCCAGATGAAAAAACTGGACCATGTGATCACTGAGGCATTGTTAAGTGATATTTGAAAAACTGTGGAGAATAGGAAAGGTACCATAAAACTGGAACTAGTAAAACATCATAACAATTTTCAAAAAGAGAAAGTTGAGTCTCCTATGTGTAGGCCAGTGAGCTTAACTTCAAATTCGTGGCAAAATTCTAGATCATATTTATTAAAGAGATAATTTATGAGCATTTGCAGCAAGAGAATTAACGGTCCTCATTAGTAACCAATGTGACTCCACCAAGAACAGGTCATAGGATTATAGCCTCATAGATTTAGAGTTCCAAGTAAACTACAGCTCATCTAATTCAACCCCTTCATTTTACATATGAGGAAAATGAGGATCAAGTTAATTAAGTAACTTTTCCATGGTCACACAAGTGACATTAAGTGGCAGAGTTGGGATTCAAATGCAGATCTTCTTACTCCATACACATCACTCTCTTCCTGCACCACACTACCAGAGTGATCTTGTTTCCTTTTTTGACAGAGTTACTAGACAGGTAGATGAGGGGGATGATGGAGACATCATATATCTAATTTTAGCCATGCCTTTGATGAAGCCTCTCATGCTATACATGGACAAGATGATAGTAATGGTAGGCAGACCCAAATAGGAAAATAAAGCACATTGAAAAGTTAAAAGCACTATAGAAATGTCAGTTATTATTCTTATTCTTATTTGAAATTTGATGAAGGATCATATAAAAAAGTTGCTAGTAGAAGAGGTCCACGGCAACTTGGTAATGTCTTGTGGAACAAACTAATGATCTGTCCTTGGCCCTGTGCTAGCCAACAATTTCATCAGTGACTTGGATAAAGGTATAGATGACATCATCATCATCACCATCATCCCACTAATAGTAATAATAGCCAGTACTGATAAAACATTATATGGTTTTCAAAGTACTTTATATATGTGTTTTTCAGATGACATAACACATAAGACTAAGTGGGGCCGCTAATATTTGGATAACAGGCCAGATTATTGTACTGAATCGAATAACATAAAATAAAATTTAATAACTTTTGAAAATGTAAAGTCTTATTCTTAGATTTCAAAACAATGAATATCAAGTACAAGATGGGGGGAAAGAGAGAAACAAAATATCACATGCAAAATATCTTGGTGTTTTAGTGGCCTACAAGCTCAAGAGTAGGACACAGAAACTAAAAACGCAAATACTATTTTGAATTGCATTAGGAGAGGTACAATATGCAGGGCTAGCAATGTGGTGATGCTGATATCCTCTCCCCTGGTCAGGCCACATATGGAGTCCTGTGCATGAAGTTCTGAGAAGACCGCTAGTGAAGGACACTGGGAGAAGGACTCTGGTGGAAGGAGACTGACCCCAAGCTGATATCAACAGGAAAGCAACCAAGATGGTGAAAGGACCAGACACCATGTGTCACAGGAAGATCAGCTGAAGGAACTGGGGATGTTTATCCTAGAGAAGAGAAGCCTTAAGAGAAGGAAGGGGACAATTACTATCTTCAAGTATTTGAAGGAATTCCACATGGCAGAGTGATTCAACATGTTCTGCTTGGCCCCAGAGGGCTGAACTAGGCACAGTGGGTGAAGGTGCAGAGAGGTAGATTTGAGCTTGATGTAAAAAGAAAGACTTCTTTACAATTAGAGCTGTTAAAAAGTGTAGCAAGCAGATTTCCTTTAGATGCCTGTGGTGTCACTGAAGAGACTGCTGTTTGGATACAGGTTGTATTAGATGTCCATTCTGGCTCTAAGATTATATGATTTTATGATACTATTGGTACCTTACCTGCAGAGAAAGGGGTAACACCATAGTTGTTTTTTTTTTAATTACAGCTCTTAAAAATGTAATAGCTAATTAATGCTGTCAAGGAACTGGATATAGTAACTCATTAACGTAAAGGGAGCATGGGGGCTCAGAGAGCACTGGGCTTGAAAAGTGGGCTACCTAGAATCAAATTCCAGTTTTGACACTATTCTATATGTCTGTGGCTAAGTAATGTAAGCTCTCTGGGTTTTCTCCTATGTAAGATGGAGATAATAATATCAGTGCTATCTACCTCACATGATGGTTGTGAGGCAAGTACTTTGTAACCTTAAAGTGCTATAGAAATGTGAGTTGTTCCTAAAATAATACAGCATCAGCTAATGATCTGTCCCATATCCACCTCCCAAAGGTCACACATCCCATAGGATGAGCTACGTTCTACTTACAGCAAACTCCTCAGGAGTTACTTTCAATACATCAAAAACAACGGCATCATAGCTCTTACTGGCGTAGTCACAGCTCCGTCCCTCCAGAGAGTCTGAGCTGCTGCTGCCCTGCAGAAGGAAAAGAAACACGACTAAAGTTTCTTGGTATGGAAGGTACCCTCAAGTCAATGACTTCTTAACTCGGCTGTACTGGAGCCACTGAGGGAGGAGATGTTGTATTTGATGCCTGTTGTAATAGAAAGAGCATCTGATTCAAACACCAAAGACTCGAGTTTGAATCCCAGCTTTGTTCCTTACTAGCTGTATGACTTTGAGGAAGTCACTTCATCTCTCCAGGTCTCAATTTCCCCTTCTTTAAAACAAACTGGTTGGACAGAATACCCTCCAACATCCCTTCCAGCTCTGATATCTCATGGTCTCAGATCCCTTCCTACTCTAATATTCTATACTTTAACATTCTACGTTCTAAAATCCCTTCCAGCTCTGACATAGTATCCTAACATTCACAGGAATTAGAGAATTTGAGAGCTTATAGTCCAGTCCAACACCCTCTTTTCACAAACAAAAAAAAATGAAGGCCTGCCTTAGGTCAGCCAGGTTGAAAAAAGTCAAGCCAAGATTCTCAACTCAAGCCCACTGAATCCATGTCCTATATATTTTCCACTATACCATGCTGCATCCTTCTATGGTTTAAAGTCCTTTCCAGTTTCTGATTTTATGATTTTATGATTCTGTGACCCAACTGATACAAGTGGCTCTTTTCTATTCTCTCAAATGGGGGAAACTGTCTGGAGGTGTTGGGAAAGGATTAGTAACTTTATATCTGTCAAATAGGGCCTGGCTTAAATCTTTTTGTGTGTGTGTTGTATTTAAACTTGAAATCAGTCTGGAAAATGTTACACAAAACACAAGGCAAGTTACTGTTAGAAATAGCATTTATGTGGCAAGCAAAAGCTCTCTCTTGAAATTAAAAGCCTGTTTGTTGGCAAAAGGAGGTACAGCACATTGGTTAGGGAGCCCTGAGTGAAAGCTATCTTTATTAGAATAGCTTAGATTAATAGGAGTACTGTGAATACTGCATTTTAAAAGAGATTCAAATAAACAGAGTTTCCTATAAAACATTGGGTTGAAATCTCAAATGTTGCCTGCCCAGAACCCACAGTTGTGGGGATCTTGGGGCATTACTCATACCATCCTTGGGAGCAGCCTTTTTTTATCTCTCCTCTCCCAAAGGGAAGGCTCCAATTAATAAATGGCTTCATTCCTCCTAACTCAGAGGGTGGCTTTGGTGAGGTTTCCATTAACCTCACCAGTCTGGACTGGGGCTTAGGGAATTTGCTTGCATTTATACCTTCTTGCTTCACTCTTTCCAAAATGGCAGCATTTGGGGAAAAGTGCAGGCTTACTAGAGACTACAGTGTATTCAAGCTAGCAAGAAAACCCAATAGTCAACAACTGAGAAATGTGAGGTTAGAGATGTGGACAGCAGCTGAAGCCAATGAGTTTCAATAGCCTTGTATCACCAAAAAATGAGCCCGCTGTATTAAAAAAAAGAATGCTTACCACTGAGGCAGTAAAGACTTTAATAATTAGAGCACTAAGACAAGTGATTCTTTTTCTGTCAATGGTAAAAGGGAGTTATTTGTGCTTCTATATTCTATGTTCTAACATTCTATGGTCCAAGGTTCCTTTTGTTTTTAACATTCTATGTTCCAAGGTCCTCTTTCATTTCTAACATCCTTAGTTCTCTATTCTGACATTGTTCTAATGTCTCATACAATTCAGGAAATCTATGTGTTTTAAAATTCTATGTTCTAATGTTCTTCTGAATTCTGATAGTCTATAATTTCATCTGTTAAATGGGTATAATAACTGTACTACTCATTTTATATTCTGTGTTCTAACATTTTGCATTCTAAGGTCTTTCTCACCTCTGACTGTCTACGTTACAAGGGCCCTTCCAACTCTAATGTTCTGTTATAAAATCTCTTCTAGCATTAGCATTGTGTTCCATGAATTTTCCCTCAAATCTGTAGTCCTTGCCAAAGGTTCTCACATTAGTCTCACAGACAGCCTTTGTGGCTAGTGAATTTTCCAAGCAAGTTAATCTTTCAATGTTCCTACAAGTTCTCTCAGGCTTTTTTAGTTATTCATCTCTCCTTCAAATCTCCTATACCCTTCCCCACTCCAACTGCTACCACAGAACAACTTGGCAGCTTCCAAGTTCTATCTCTTGCTATATACTTTTCCCCAATAGCTCAATCATCTGAGCAATAGACCGAGCCTATGGAAATGGCCTCTTCAATGTAGTGTATGAAACACAGTATGAGTTAGTACAAAGGTTGCTAGACCTTGGCTTTAGTCCCAAGCTCTTTCAATAACTACTTTCTGTCACCTTAGGAAGTCAAATAACCTCACTGGGGCTCAGTTTTCTCATCTATAAAATGGAGGTGATAGTTGTATTCAATTATTGCTAAAAATCTTTGAAAGTTCCAGCATTTTATTCTCAGAACCAGACTCACAAAGTGAAGATATCTTAGAAGTCAGCTAGGTGGCTCAGGGAATAGAGTGCTAGATGTGGAGCCAGAAATATCTAAATTCAAATCCACCCTCAGACACTCTCTAGCTATGTGACCCTGGACAAGTCATTTAACCTATCTCAGGTTCAGTTTCCTCATCAGTGAAATGGGGATGATGATAATAATAGCACCTCCCTCTAAGACTTGTTGTGAGGGTCACATGAGATAATATTTGTAAAGTGTTTTATAAATCTTAAAGAGCTCCATAAATGCCAGTCATTGGTATTGTTGTTATTATCAATTATTTTTAGAAGTCATCTAATTAGCTCTACATCTGAAAAAGAATACTGTCTCCAACATTCCCTCAATGAGTTTACAAGAAAAGTATGTAATTAATGTTTGTTTACCTCTCACCTCACCCCAAAGTGGGATCTTATGGATGATACAGAAAACGTAGAATGATATGGTGGTTAAAAGAGTCAGAGATGTGGGTTTTAACCCTAGCTTTTATATTTACTAACTGTGCAGTTTTAGCCAAGTCCCTTAATCTCTTAGCCTCGTTTCCCTATTCTGCAAAAAGATACAATAATGCTTGTACTCCTTCCCTCATGTGGTTGCTGTGGTACAGTAGCACTTTGTAAACTTTGAGATGTTACAGAATCATGATCTATGTGTCTGTCTAGCTTCAGTCCATAGGGGTGGGGGAGAAAGTGTTAAATCGCTCTGGTTATTAGGGCTGATTAAATTCAGGTCATGCAGTTGTTAGTCTGATCTTAAGGACTCTGCCTGCCAGGCTACAGCATGGACAGTGTGAGAAATATTTTCACTTCATAATGGGTTTGCAGAATTAAACTGTATGTAGTTTATTCGTTTCCCAAAATACTGCTCCTACAATTCTGGTACAGTGCCACCAGGTGGCAATATTGCCCTTCTCCACCTAGGGGAATACGATTCTAAAACTGGAAGAGAGCTGAGTGATAACCTATTAGTCCAAAGTTGTTTCTGTACGAAGAAGGAAACAGAGCTCAACAGGTTAACTTGCTGAAGAATACATAGGTAGTGAATAGCAAAGCTGGGGCTTGAACCCACATCTTTTACTTCACATGGAGTGTCCTTTTCCCCTACACCAGTATGTTTCCTTTATTTTTTGTTGTTGTTCAATCATTTTCAGTCATGTCTGATTCTTTGATTCTTCATGACCCCATTTGGGGTTTTCTTGGCAAAGATCTGGAGTGGTTTGCCATTTCCGTCTCCAGCTCATTTTACAGATGAAGAAACTGAGGCAAACTGGGTTAAGTGACTTGCCCAGGGTCACACAAGTAGTAAGTGTCAGAGGCTACCTTTAAACTCAGCAAAATGAGTCTCCCTGACTCTAGGCTCAATTGTACTACCTAGCCACTGATTTAAACTCTATTCAAACAACTGAAACTTATTCCAAAAATAAAAATTAGCTTCTTAAAATATAATTTCAACACTAAGTTAAGAATGGTGTTGAAATGCTTTTTTTTAATTTATGAAATAGGAATTTTTAGAGCAATAAATTCTTAACTCCTTTTTAATATCTAAAGCCTAATACTTAACATCACTAAGTCTTAATAGCTCTTTTAACACTAAGCTCTAATTGGAAAGCATACTTCGATGTGGATCACTGAGTGTCAAAATTGGAAGAGACTTGGGCCATGTATTCCAACCCATACCTAAACAAGACTCCCCTCTACAACATCTTCAACAAGTGGTCATCTCTACCTGTTGCTTCAAGACCTCCTTTGAAATGGAACCAACTACTTCCTAAGGCAACCCATTCAACTTTTAGGGGTGTCTCAAATCCTTTCCAGGTTTCAAGCTGGCTTGGCTTCAAAATGTCTCTGGGCTGCTTCCCTATTCATGGCTTTCTTCTTTTTGCCTTCTACTTGCCATGGATTTTCTTACTCAACTAACACTTCCAGCATTGTTTCCCATCTATATCATCCCATGAAGTTGTAGAATACAGGAGCTGTGATCAACTCCAGAACACAGAATATTAGATAAGGAAAAAATAGAATGTTGAAACTAGAAGGAACCTTAGAACATTAAATGTTAGAGATGGAAGGGAGCTTAGGACACCAAACAGAATATTACAGGTCATCTCCTCCCACACCCTCATTTTTCAAATGAAAAACTTGAGTGAATAAAGGACTTGCATATCAAAATCATTATCATTTCCATGGATTCTCCAAAACAATATTAAGAATTAGCAGTATGTCTACACTCCAGCTAAATCAAGGAAGAAACTGCCAGGCAGAAGTCCCAAAATGCCATTCCATTTGAGAGGCATAAAATCCTGATAATTCAATTTTCTCCAATCCTAAAACGTTTGTATACCATTCTACTTCTAACTATTTTCACTTCCCCTCACCGCAACTTTTTCAAAGACCTTATTTCACCCTCCTATTTTTATTCATTAGTTTGTTCAAGAGCCTGAGTTTAAACTCAACCTCTGCAAATCTATTATGTACAACTTGCTATTTCTTTTAAATGTATAACAAAGTTATTATGTAACTTTATTTTTCCCCTTTTTTTCCACCCCCCACCCTAGAGATGGCTACCATTAGACATAAATATGTGTGTATGTATATTTATACATATATATATGTATGTGTATATATACACATACACACATATATACATATACATGTATATGTAAAACCATTAGACACATAACTTCTATTTATCAATTCTTTCTCTGGATGTAGTTTCATGTACAATCATTTTTTCTATTCTACTATGTTACAGAAATGCTTGTTTTATGTTTTAAGTTCAGAATAAAACTACATTTAAAAATAGTATCTAAAAAAATCCCACCTCTGCTATTTTGCTACCTATATGACCTTGGTCAAGCCACTTAATCTTTCTGAGCCTCAGTTTCCTCTTCTGTAAGACAACGGAAATCAATTACATGACCTCTAAAGTCCCTTAGAATTCTAAACTCTTTGATCTCATTATAAGTGCCTACTATGCTCAGGATTCTTTTTTAGACCACAAATCTAACTCCTATGCAATACTTTAAGGTTCCTTAAATTGAGTTTTGCTGATTTACCTTAGCAACCCTCTAGTAACAGACTTTTTTGAAACCTGGCTCCAAATTCGGAGGTACCATATGTCTTATACTTAATAGAATATATTGAACTCTAAAAATCAAAGTAAAAAACAACTTCTTTGACTGTAGATTTATTTAAATAATTGATGTGAAAGAGAATCCAGAGCTGACAATTTACAAGCTAAAGGGAGTCAGTACCTTGGAAGGAATCAAGTTCTAGTGTTAAATATATGGTATACGTAATCTACCACTCCATAGGTGTCAGGTACAAGGCAAACAAACAGCAGGCTGGGTGAGAAAGGTTAGACATGCTGAGGTTGATGACCTGTGTTAGAGTCACCACTATTGCCCTACAACTCCAATAATGTACAGACATAGAATCATACGTGAAACCCCAAGAGGGCAGGTGGTTTTGTCCACAATTATGTAACAAGTTCAAGGCAGAGCCAAGACTTTGAACTCAAAGTTCCTGGCACCTAGTCCAGGACTTTTCCCAGGACTTGCTGTATAACTGCCTTCTCTCAGTCATTCCATAACCACTGAAAACATCAGGTCCCCTGTAAGGGCTGAGACCAGGAGAGACTCTGAGATCTGACAGTGGTGATAGTGATGAGTTTGCAACAATTCTATCAGAACCAGAGCGCCCTTACTTACAGGTTTCCTATGCACATGCTAAAGACCAAGCTCAGATAGAGAGGGGGGAGGGAAGGAGAGAGAGAGAGAGAGAGAGAAAAGCAGAGACAGACACACAGAGAAAAACAAGGGGGGAGGAGGGAAGAGTAGGGAGAGAGGTCAGAGGGAGAGGGAGAGAGAATCCAGATGGGAAACAACATGAGGAAGGTTTTTTTAATTGCTAATTTCTTCAGAAACTGGTTCACCTAGATTTCTGGTTATTTTTTTCAAGTGACCATGTATAAGCAACCAGAAATAACTAAGGTCCAAAGCAAGGAAAGTGACAGTCCCACTGTCCTCTACCCTAGTCTGACCACAGCTGGAATACTGTGTGCAGTCCTGGAAACACATTAGGAAAGACAACAACAAATTGTCATGTATCTAAAGGAGGGTGACCAAGATACCAAAGGAACCAGAGGTTTATTTAATGGGAACTGTGGCAATTTAACCTGGAATATAGTAGGAGTTCTTAACCTGGGATCTGTGAACTTCGGTTTTTTTTTTCCTAAATTATTTTATAACTATATTTCAATATAATCATTTTCTTTTGTAATCCTATATATTTTATGCATTTAAAAAATTATTCTGAAAAGGGGTCCATGGGCATCATCAGATTGCTGAAGGAGCCCCTACACAAAAAATGTTAAGAACACTTGGTTTCAGAGGATAGGACAGCTGTCTTCAAATATCTGAAGGGCTGTCTTAAAGAGGCATTCAAACTGTTCTGCTTAAGTCAGTCAGTCAGTCAACAAGCATTTATTAAGCATTTACTATGTGCAAGGCACTGAGTTAAGTATTGCGAATACAAATACAAGCAAAAAGAAAGAGTCCCTGACCTCAAGAAGCTTACATTCTAATGGGGAAGGAAACATAAAAGGAAGCTGTGAAGGGGTTGGGGTGGAAGAGGAAGCACTTGGTAAGGCGTCATGACAGAGAAGTCCAGAAGAACACAGCCTGGCAGGAAATGAAGAGATGGCTGGCCTGGGAACCCTTCTTAAATGGAGGTTCTCCACCTCCAATCAGAGAGAGGGGCCCGAGGGGCAAAGGATACTACCAGGATGGAAGTGCCAGGGCTGACGTGATCTTCCAGAATTAATATGGTGATGCAGAGGTAGAATTAGAAGAATGTAGGGGAGAGGGAAGGGTCAGGGTTCTATAAAAGTTTTACAAGTCTGGAATACTTGCTACACAACATAGATGGGCTAGGGTGCTAACCCCAGAGACCCTCAGTGACCACAATGCCTCCTGAGCATTTCTAGGCAACAGTTAGGCTGCAACAGATGGACAATGTGAGTGTCCAGGGCTGAGGCCACGGTGGCACTGGCACAGGTCACTCTGCGAGCAGGGCACTCATGCTCCAGGCTTTTAAGCATCAGAAAGGGGAAATCACCAGATGAGGTCAGTTGAAATCACAATCTATTTTGGGATGTGCTACTTATCTCCTATCAATAGTGTGTTCTTCTGAAATGTCCAGGGCCTTCATAGAGTTTCTTTGGGTAAATGCCAATCATTTCTTACCATCTCAATGGAACATGGCATTCGTGACATTGGACAAGTTGTGAATATTTATTTTAATTTGAAATGAGCGACTTCAAAAAATATACTGAGAGTCAAGGCTTGATTTATTTAAGACTGTCCCCCAAATATAACAACTGTCCAAAGCCTGGCAGTAGCTGGCTCCCGTGGGGGTGGGAGTGTGAGGAAGCCTGAGCACTTAGAATGACAGCATTCATCGAGGCCTGCAGTCAAACACAACTCTGTTCAGGAGGTAGCAGCCGAGCATGTCCCCTGGCAGCAGGGAGTCCCTCTGAGGCCAAAGTAAGCTGGCACTGCTTAGCAGGTATGGCTGCCCCCTGCCACCTCCCCCACCCTGAGCATCCTACCTGGGGAGTCGCGGAGGTGACCAGAACATTGGCCATCAGGCCATTCCGTTTATACATGCTCTCTCCAGGCCTCAGAGGGGGTGTCAGGGCCACCTCAGCTGGTGACACAAAATGCAGGGAGGATTCCTGGAAGGCAAACAAGATCATGAAAACTTGCTTTCAAGGGTTCACACACACATACACACATACACCCCTCCCCAAAACCATAGTGTTGAAGAAGTCTGTCACTGAAGAGGAAATCTGTAGATCAAAGCAATTACAGTGCATAGTCATTTGCTAGTGATTTAACTGAGTCAATCAATCAACAAGCACTTATTAAGTGCCTTCTGTGCACCAGGCACCCTCTAGGCTAGGTGTTGGGGATAGAAATACAAATAATGTAACAATCTTTGGTTGCATGGAGCTTAACTTCTAATTGGGGGAGACAACAAGTCCACGTATACATTTCCATTAAATAAAGGGAATAAATACTAGGTAGTTAAATACACTGTAGTTTGGAAGAGAGGGAGGGTACAAGCAATTCAGAGGGGGCATCAGGAAAGGCTTCATGTAGAAGATAGCACCTGAGCAGCATCTTGAAGCAAGAGAAAGACTCTGTGAAGCAGAGATGATGAAGATGAGCATTGCACAGAGGGGAATGGGCAGTGCAAAGGTGTGGAGAAGAGCGATGGGGAGCTCCCTGTGAAGAACAGAGAGATCACCCATTAAGCTGGATCACAGAGCAGAGTGGGAGTGGGTGGGCAGTGTAATATTCAGCGAGACCAGAGGGACAGGTTGGGAGCAGGTTTGTGAAGGACTTTAAAAACTGAACAAAGGAGTTTCTATTTTATCCTGGAGACAAGAGAGAATCATGGGAGTTAAAGCAGAAGAGTGACATCATCAGATCTGTATTAAAGGAAAATTCCTTTGGCAGCAGGGTGTGAGATAGGCTGGAATGGGAGGGGTCTTGAGGTAGGGAGACCAGTTAGGAAGCTGTTGCAATAATCCCGGTGAGAGATTTATTACCTGGGCAAGTAGAAAGGAGTAAGGTGTGATAGATAATATAGAGGCAGAAATGGCAAGATCTGGAAAATGATCAGATACATGGGGTGAGAGAAAGTAAAAAGCTGAGGATAGGGGCAGCTAGGTGGCGCAGTGGATAGAGCACCAGCCCTGAAGTCAGGAGGACCTTAGTTCAAATCTGGCCGCAGACCAAACACCTGACACGTTCTAGCTGTGTGACCTTGGGCAAGTCACTTAACCCCAATTGCCCCCCCCAAAAAAAGCTGAGGATAATACTGAGGATATGAACCTGGAAAACTGGAGGGATGGTGGTACGTTTGACAGAAATAAGGAAATTTTGGATAGGGGAGGGTTTGAGAGAAAGATAAGTTTAGCTTTGGACATGCTGAGTTTGAGGTGTCTCTAGAACATCCAGTTTGAAATGTCCACAAGGCAATTGATGATGCAGGCTGAAACTCAAGAGAGACACTGAAGCTAGATACATAGATTTGAGATGAAGCTACGTGGCAATGACATTTAAGCTCATGGGAGTCGGTGACATTTCCAAAATAGTGGAGAGAGAGAAAAGAAGAGGTTCTATGGATGATGAGCAATCAGAAGAAAGGGAGAAAGAATAGTCAGACAAGTAGGAGAAGAACCAGGAGAGAGTAATGTCATGAAAACCTAGAAAGGAGAGAGTATCCAAGAAATGATAGTCAACAGACTGGTCAAGAAGATAGAAGAATTCCTATTGGTTCTAATTCTTCTTTACAACATGACTAATGTGAAAATATGTTTCATAGGAATGTATTTGTAGAGCCTATATCACAGGGAGAAAGGGAGGGAGGGGCAGGGAATCTAAAACTCAGAAGCTTACAGAGGCAAATGTTGAAAACTAAAAATAAGTTAATAAAAAAACTGTAAAAAAAAAAAGGGTAGAGGATTAAGAAAAGACTATTGGATTTGGGTATGACAAATAAGACATCATTGGGAGGTGAAGCCAAGATGGTGGAGTAGAGGCAGTAATCCAGCTAAACTCTCCCAACATTCCCCTCCAAACAACTTTAAAATAATGCTTCAAATCAAATTTTGAAGCTGCAAAGTCAACAAAAGATTAGATTGGGACATTTCCCATCCTAAAACAACTTAGGAGGCCAGCAGGAGAGGTCTGTGACGTGGGGATAGGGGCTGTCCCAGTGCTCACTCGGTAACAGCGGCAGCAATAGGCCTTGGTGGTAACTGTTGCGGCAGCAGCAGCAGCAGCTTCTAAAGCTCTCAGCTCAGAGATGGCAAGGGGGTCAAACAACTGATCAGAAAGAGATTACAGAGGATTCTTTGCTGGCATTGACTGACATTTCTCTTGTCCAAATGCAGTTCTGGGACACAGTTCCAGGGTGGAGAGGAGAGCTTGTGGTCAGTCACAAGAGAGAAGGGGCCTTGGTCACATTTCCAAGGCAGAGAGGAGCACTAGCACTTGCAGCTTCAGGAAAACAGGGGACCTGGTCACAGTTCCAGGGCCAAGAGGAGTGCTAGTGCTTGCAGCTGCAGGGGAGCAGGGGCCCTTTCTGGGTAAACACCAGAGCACAGACCAGCAGAGCAGTGATCACACCTCTCCCCAGATCACCTCACACTGAAAGAACTGAAAACTTTCAGAACCCCAGAATTAGCTCTAAAAGCAACAGCATTTGAAAAAGCCTGAAGCTAGGGACAATGCCTCCCCACCTTCATGTGAGTAGAGTCCAACTTTAACATAAAGTTTAGTCAAGAAAGAGGCTGGGAAAATGATCAAACAACAACAAGGAAAAAATGTTAATTGGACACAAACTCAATAAGAATTCCTGGAAAAATTAAAGAAAGAGATGAGTGGTAAAGGAAAAATAGGAAAAGAAATGAGAGTGATTCAAGAAAATTATAAAAAGAGAATTAATAGCTTGATAAAAGAGGAACAAAAAAAATACTGAAGAAAATAACTCCTTAAAAAACAGAATTGACCAATTGGAAAAAGAGGCACAAAAGCTCACTGATGAAAATAATTCCTTAAAAATTAGATTTGGGCAACTGGAAGCTAATGACTCCATGAGACATCAAGAAACAATAAAATAAAATCAATACAATGAAAAAAATAAAAGAAAGTATGAAATATCTCTTGACCTATTAAATAAATTGAGAAAAGGTAATTTAGGAATTATTGGACTGCCTAAAAGTTGTGATAGAAAAAAGAGCCTGGACATCATATTTCAAGAAATTATCAAGGAAAAATTCCCTAACATCTTAGATCTAAAAGGTAAAATAGAAATTGAAAGAATCCACCAATTACTTCCTGAAAGAGATCCCCAAATAAAAACTTCCAGGAATATTATAGCCAAATTCTGGAGCTCTCAAGTCAAGGAGAAAATATTACAAGCAGCCAGAAAGAAACAATTCAAACATTGTGAAGCCACAATCAGGATACAAGATTTAGCAGCTACCACATTAAAGAAGCAAAGAGCTTGGAATATGACATTCTGGAAGGCAAAAGTTAGGATTACAGTCAAGAATAAACTACTCAGTAAAACTGAGCATAATCATTCAGGGGAAACAGACATTTAATGAAAGAGAGGACTTTCAACTATTCCTGATGAAAAGACCAGTACTGAATAAAAAACTTGACATTCACAAGACTTAAGAGAAGCATAAAAAGGTAACCTTGAAAGAGAAATAATAAGGGACTCAATAAGGTTAAACTATTTACATTCCTATATGGGAAGATGCTACATGTAACTCCTAAGAACTTTATAATTATTAGGGCAGTTAGAAGGAGTCTACATAAGCAGAGAGCATAGGTGTGAGTAAATTTTGTTGGGATGATCTTAAAAAAAAATGAAGTGGTGAGAAAGATCGATGCACTGGGAGAAGGGGGAATTAGGAATAGAATGGGGAAAATTTCTCACATAAAGGAGGCACACAAGCTTTTACAGTGGAGGGGGAAATGGAGGGGGTGACAGGCAATGCTTGAGCTTCACTCCCACCAGAATTCATTCCAAGAGGGAAGAATACATATCAACACTCAGTTGTGTAGAGAGTTCTATACTGCCCAACAGGGAAATGGGAGGTGAAGGAGATAAGAGAAAGGAAGGGATAATAAAAGGGAGGGCAGATTAAGGGAAGCAGTGGTCAGAAGCAAACAGACTTTTGAGGAAGGACAGGATAAAAGAAGAGAGATAAGAATAAACAAAAGAAAATGGGATGGAGGGAAAAAAACAGTTAGTAATCATAACTATGAATGTGAATGGGATGAGCTCATCCATAAAAGAGAAGTAACTAGCAGAAGGGATTAGAAACTAGAATCCAATTATATGTTGTTTATATGAGACACACTTGAAACAAACACACAGATATAAAATAAGGGGTTAGAGAAGAATCTATTATGTTTCAGCTGAAGTTAAAAAAAAAGGCAGGGGTAGCAATCAAGATTTCAAAGCAAAACCAAAAAATAGACCTAACTGAAAGAAATAATCAGGGAAACTATATTTTGCTAAAAGGTACTGCAGACAATAAAGTAATATCAAAAAAATTAATAATAATTAATAATTAGCAAGTTTCTCTGATAAAGACCCCATCTCTCAAATATATAGGGAAATGAGTCAAATTTATAAAAATAAAAGCCATTCCTCAACTGATAAACAGTCAAGGGATGAACAGGCAGTTTTTCAGAAGAAGAAATCAAAGCAATCTATAGTCATATAAAAAATTCTCTAAATGGTTAGAAGAATGTATATTAAATAACTCTGAAGTACCACCTCACAAGGCAGCTAGGTAGCATAATGGATAGAATTCCTAGAGTCAGGGCCTAGAGTCAGGAAGACCTGAATTCAAATCTGGCCTCAGATACTTACTAGATGTGTGACCCTAGGCAAGTCACTTAACCCTGTTTACCTCAGTATCCTCATATATAAAATGAGTCAGAGAAAGAAATAGCAAACCACTCCAGTATCTTTGCCAAGAAAACCTCAAATGGGGTTACAAAGACTCAGATACAACTGGGATGACTGAACAACAACAAACTATCTTACTCCTATCAGAAACAACAAATGCTGGAGGGGATGAGAGAAAATACGTACACTACTGAAGTGGAGCTGTGAGCTGATCTAACCATTATGAAGAACAATTTAGAACTATGCCCAAAGGGCTATAAAACTGTGTATACCCTTTGACCAAGCAATACCACTACTGATAGGGCAAGCAACATTCTATATCTATACCCCAAAGAGATCCAAAAAAAAGGAAAAGAACATATATGTACAGAAATATTTACATCAGCTATTTTTGTGGTGGCATTGAGGATTTGCTCATCACTTAGAGAATGACTGAACAAGATGTGACATGATTGTGATGGTGTACTATTGTGATAGAAGAAATAATGAGGGTAATGGTTTCAGAAAAACATGGGAAGACCTGTATGAACTGATACAAAGTAAACTGAATAGAACCAGATTCATTGTACACAGTAACAGCAATATTGTAATGTTGATCAATCGTGAAAGACTTAGCTAATCCAATGATCCAGTACAACAATATCACTAAGACGATTCCAAAGGACTCATGACGAAAAAATGCTATCCACCTCCAGAGAGAGAACTGATGAGCTCTGAGTGCAAACTGAAGTGTAATTTTCACTTTATTTTCTTGCCTTTTTGTGATATAGTTAATATAGAAATATGTTTTGCATGATTTTACATGTATGTAGATGTATTTCACATCTGTTATACATGTATATGTATAACAGATAAGTTACTTGCCTTATCAGTAGGTAGGGGAGGGGCTGGAGGGAGGGAGAGAATTTGGAACTCCAATTGTTTTCAATGTTAAAAATAAACAATAAATTTGAAGAATATTTAAAAAAAAAAAGGTAACATTGGTAACTTAGGAGAGAGAAGTTTCAATTGAGTAATGAGGTCAGAAGCCAGATTATAAAGGGCTGTGGACAGAGTGAGAGGGAAAGAAGTGACAGCAATGAACGTAAACAGTTTTTTCTGGGAGTTTGCTTAAGAAATAGAAGACAGAAACTTTCTTTCCCCCACCCTTAATTCTAATACCTTCCATATGTTGATTATTTCTAATTTATTCTGTATATGTCATGTTTGTACATAGCTGTCTGCTTGTTGTCTTCCCAATTAGATTGTGAGCTCCTGGAGAACAGGGAAGGTCTTTTACCTTTCTTTATATCCCCAGTGCTTAGCATAATGCCTGGCACATAATAGGTGCTTAATAAATGTTTACTGACTGAGAGATAGAAAATGATAGCCTGAATAAATCTTTGCACCTATGTGCATGACTGTGTTCATTCATTTGTGTATGTGTATGTGTGTGTATACATATGTGTATATAAGCACTTATTTATGTAAATGTATATGTACCTGTCCTTTAGATTCCCCTCCCTGAGTGTGCCCAAAGTCTTTAAAAGTAGCTTCAAGCAGTGACCAAGACTTCCCTGTTCCTTATCCTAAAGATACCCACTGAAGCCTGAAAGTCAAACAATCCTAGAGTCTCAACCAGGATTCCCTCTTCCCCACTTTTCTATATGCTCTCCTTCCACACCCCATCTATCCACCTGGCCCTTCCCTATAAAGTAATGGGGCTGAGGCTATACTGACAGATGCTAGCATTTGGTCCTCCACCCACTCTTACCAGAGCGCCAGGCAGGTTAAACACCTTTTCACAATCAGTCAATCAACAAGCATTTATCAAGCACTTATTTACTATGTTACAAATACTATGTTGAGTGCTGAGGATAGAAAAAAAAATCAGAAACAGTCCCAGCTCTCAAGAGCCTTCTAATGAAATAAGTAGCATTTACATATGTAGATATATACAGAACAGACATGAGGTAACCTTAGAGAGGAAAAGGCCAGCAGCTGGGAGTGCCAAAAAAGATCTAAAGATGCTGCTTGTGCTGAGGAACTCTGAGGGGTGAAGGTGAGGAAGTGGTACATTTGAGCACAGGTGCTTTCGGAAAAGCATGGAAATGGGAGATGCAATATCTGGTGTCCTGAGAAAGAGCAAAAAGGCCAAAATGGCTGGGACACGGAGTATGTATCGGAGAATTAATTATAAGAAGACTGCAAAGACATGAAAGAGCCAGGTTTTGAAGCTCTTTAAACCTGAAGGAATTTATATTTGGTCTTAGAAACAACAGGAAGCTGCTGAGGTTTATGGAGTGGGAAAGGGCAGGGGTGGGGAGGTGACAAGGTCAGGCCCATGTTTTAGCACCTCTGATCTTCACCAAGTTCACCCCTCTTTTTAGCTCTTCCTGGCTTTCAGCTCACTGGCACCTCTCTGTCCCATCATGCCCTCTCCTCCTTCACCCCCAAACTGTACAAAAATGCTTCCATAGACCTTGAAGCTGTGACAGTGTCAAACACGGGTGACTCATTCTGATCCCTTGCTATAATTTGTAGTATTGAGAACACCTGGCATTAGACTATTCCCTAAAATCTTAGAAAGTCAATATAAAACTAACTAGGGAAACTTCTCTACACCAGGACTACTGCTCATCGGTGCAATGACCTATTGCAAAAGATAACATACACATCTGCCAATGGCTGCAAACACTCTGGGATTCCTGGGCCCAAGTCAATGGAAGGGGGGAAAAACCCTGCAATTAACATGGGGGCTAAATAAATGACTTTTATTCAACTGCCACAGCAAATCCTGGCACACAGATGCCTGCTAACTTAAACAAGCTAAAAGGTCAAACATAAACCCACTGTTTGGTGAAATCCCACATGATTTCAAGTTACTCCAGGAACAATGATAATAAGAAGAAGAAGAAGAAGAAGAAGAAGAAGAAGAAGAAGTAGTAGTAGTAGTAGTAGTAGTAGTAATAGTAGTAATAGTAGTAGTAGCAGTAGCACTAGCAGGAGCAGTAGCAGTAGGAGTAGTAGTAGTAGTCAACATTCATTTATATAATGTGTATATGTAAATCATTAGCAGGTCTCTTAGAGGGACCTTCTAATTTAAAAAAGAACATTTATAAGACACTATGAAAACATTTATAAAAAACTATAAAACATTCTGCACACTGCTATGTATAGAAGAACACTGCTTGGTGCTAAGGGAAATACAAAATTTCAATAAGGCATGGCCCCTGCCCTCATAGAGCTCACGGTCTAGTAGTGCACCATGACTGACACATGGAGAGATATTTGCAGTCTAGGATAATACAGTGTGAAAAGCAGCATAGCATACGAGGATATACATTCAATTCAATTCAGGATCTTTTTAAATGCCTACTGTGTGCAGGATAGCAGATAAAATTTAGCTGTGACACAGTTCTCCTCATAAAGCTTACAGCCCAGAAAGGGAATAAGGCACAAACACAGACAACTACTATAAACAATAATAGATCAGTCACAGATTTGGAGTTGTAAGGGGCCTTAGAAATCATCTAGTCTTGCAACCCCATTTTACAGAGGAGATGCCCAGAAAGAAGTAACTTGCTCAATGGTACCCAGGTATGATACAATGGAAAAAAGAATTGGCTCTGGAATCCATTGACTTGGGTTCAAATGCTGCCTCTGACACTACCTATGAGACCTTGGACAAGTCACCTGGACCTCAGTTTCTTCATCTCTAAACTGAGAGTATTGAACTTGATAGCTTCTGAGCTCTAGGTCTATGACTTTCGCAGAGCCAGGATTCAAACTCCAGGCTGACATCCCATTGTACCACCATTCTCCTCCATGATAAGGGGAGGTATAAGAAAAGTATTATTCCAGGATCAAGAGGGGAAAGATTTTTTAAGATGGTAGAGAAAGATCTTGTAATTTTAAGTCCTTGAACCACAGGAGTGCTTGACTGAGAGGCAGTCCTGGGTTTGTCTTATCGCTGTGACTACGAAGACCATATTCCAGTATCTGGAAGAATGCCAGATGGGGACCCTAACTCAACCCAAGTCAATTCACTGAACATTCATTAAACCCCTGCCTGTAAAGGATTTAATGCTTATTAGACCCATTGCTCTAGGTTGAAGCTACAGAGATGACAACTGAGAGTCCCTGCCCTCAAGGAACTTATAAAATACAATATTTGGTGAAACATGATATCAAGACAAAATGACATAGGCAACTAAGAAGAAGGAGAGATAATGTTTGACTGAAAGCATCAATCAACAAGTATTTATTAAATACCTACTATGTGCAGGCAAGAGGCAGCTAAGTGGTGCAGTGGATGGAGTGTTAGGCCTGCAGTCAAGAAGACCTGAGTTCAAATCTGGCCTCAGACATTTAATAGCTGTGTGACCCTGGGCAAATCACTTAACCCTGTTTGCCTCAGTTTCCTCATCTACAAAATGAAGATAATAATAGCACCTACCTCCCAGGTTTATTGTGAGAACCAAATGAGATATTTGTATAGCCATTTGGCAAACCTTAAACCAATATATAAATGCTAATTATGATCATTATCATTACCAGTAGTAGCAGTTGTAGTACCATTACCACCACCATCACTACTTCTACTACTATTCTTACTACTACTACACCATCCTACAGTTTCCTACGTGTATAACTTTGGGTAAATCACTTCACCTCTCTAAGCCTCAGCATCCTCATCTGTAAGATGGGGATAATTCTGTGTGCACTACCTCCCCTCTAGAGTCATTGTAATGGAGGATTTTCATAAACTTAAATACACTCAAGAAATGTTATTATCATCTCATCAGTCCGTTTTGATCTGAGAGTTACATTTTTTGAACAGCAACCATAACAAAAACAATAACCACTCAAATTTCAGCATGGGACTAAGGTATTTCCCAAAGCCCAACAGAGAGACCTCAATCTAAAAATAACTAAACTGAAATTTATTTAGAAATCTTAGAATGTGTGCCATGTAAATGATAATGTAAATGGAAAGAATGGAATGGAATCTCGGAAAAGAACCAAAGAGTAACAATGTGTCAGTGTTTCCCCAGCATGGCCCAAGAAGGGAGTCTAGACAACCGATTATGGCTCTTTAGACAGAAATATCCCCAGAATAGAAAAGGGAAATTTATCAGGCTACTGTAACTTTGTGGAAATATCCCTTAAGTACATCCAATTCTCTTTGTTCCAATTCTATATTCACCAAGTAACCCTCTGACTTAGTGATTTGGTCTTCTGAGTGAACACACCCTTGGGAAAAAGCAATGGATTTGGATGACACTCCTCTTGTAAGTGATTAGCGTCACATGCAACCACGGGATTACGTTCCTTGGATCTGGTATCGACCTTAGAAATCACCTAGCCAAACCTCCTCATTTTACAGAGGAGGAAACTGAGACCTTGAGAAGGGAAATAACACAGAAAGTGACAGAATCAAGATTCAAGCTCAGTCCTTCTGACTCTAAATCTAATGCTATTTACATTGCACTATGGTATACCAGAAAATTTTGAATTGTTAGTATTGTGGTTTTTGCCAGATATATCTCTCCCATTGTCATTGTTGAGTCATTTCAGTCATGTCTAATTCTTCATGAATCCATCTGGAGTTTTCCTGGCAAAGATCCTACAATAATTTGCCATTTCCTTCTCAGCTCATCTTATAGATGAGAAAACTGAGGCAAAGAGGGTTAAGTGACTTGCCCAGGGCCACATAGCTAGTAAGTGTCAGAGGCAGATTTGAACTCAGAAAGATGTGTCTTAATGATTTCAGGCCCAGCACTCTATCCACTGTGCCACCCAGCTGTCCTTTTGACAAACTAACATTCTGGTTTATCAAATCAGCCTCTTGGCAATTAAGTGGCACAGTAGACTGATGGGAATCAGGAAGACCTAAGTTCAAATCCTGCCTCAGATATTTGTGTGACATGAGGCAAGTCATTTAACCTCTCCCAGCCTCATTTTCCTCATCTGTAAAGTGGGAATAATAATAGCACTTACCTCCCAAGGTTGTTTCGAGTGAGGATCAAATGAAATAACATGGTTAAAGTGTTTTGCCAACCTTAAAGCATCATATAAATGCTAACTATTATTAGCATTCATTATAATTTACCTTTTGGAAGACCCTAAAGGTTTAAGTATTTTCTTCACAAAAATCCTGAAAGGAAGGTAAAGTAAGTCTTACAGTCAGTATTTTATCAGTGATGAAAATGAAGCTCAAAGAGACTGTGACTTGCCCTCTGTTACACAACTAGTGAGTATCACACTGCCTTGTTCGTTTGACCAGTAAAAATGACTTCTCAGAGGCCTTCTAATTCTTGGGTAAACTGAAAGGATCCAAAACAAAAATGATAATTCCCCTGCCCTGTGTGTCCTGGGTTCACAGAACCACATTTTAGAAAGAGCATTAACAGACTGGAATGTGTCTGATCAAGAGGGGCAGAAAGAAGATGCCTTGAAGAGATGAGAAAGTGGAGCGTAAGAAGACCTGTTGAAGGAACTGAGGATATTTAGGTTGGAGAAGAGAAGATCTATGGAGTTGAGTCACATAAGCAGTATAGTTAGGTATTTTAAGAACTGTCAAATGGAAAAAAGATCAGAACATTAGTCTTGCTTGGCCAGAGAAGTCAGGCTTAAGATCAGTGCAATAAAGCTAGAGAGGCAGTTTTTAGCTCAATATGGTTCAATCCACAGCCCAGGATCTCTAAGCTCTGGATTTACACAGGCCGTGTTCAAGCTTGAGATAGTTCTTCAAATCATATATCTTTGGCTCATTTTGCCCCCAACTAGTCTTTCCTCTGGAAAAAGAAAATGACTTGAAAGCTCTTCATGCTTAAGTCTCTACATATCTACAGATGTGGAGGAAACGGTCCCCAGCTCCTACGCTAGCATTCAAAAAAATAATGCTTATAAGGTATAAAATGTAGAAAATGCATAAAGTACCTATGGTAACCCCTCAACAATCAGTATAATTCTCTTCCCTCTTCAGTGAGTCTCATATCCCCTACCCAGGGTGCTCTGTAGTACCCCAACTCATAATGTTATGTTGTGGTTTGGACTCCCCCCAAAAAGGAAATCAAATTTCAGGGGTTATAGAAGCAACCCCCAACTCTCTGTTAATTCCTACTTTTACGCCAAAGTTACATACAGGCCTCCAGTCTTATGGTAGTGTCCTAAGGAAGGGATTCTAGAGAGACAAACCCCCTCCCATTCCAGTTGCTCTGCCCAGAGAGTTCATAGTGATAGTGGAAGGCAAAGACTAGGTCTTAAGCTCTTTCTATATCATGGCTCTGTCTCTTAGTATTCCCAGGATCACCTCTTCCCAAGAGGTTGATGCTACTCAAGGTACTCCCCCGCTTCACTCTCTAGAAAGCTAGGTCCCAGAATATTTAAACCTGAGGTTGATAGTGAGGCAAGCTGAAGCTGACACTGCTCAAGAATTCTTCTTTCTCCAGAACCCCTATTCAAGAACTCCCACTACTTGGTCGGGGTTCTTTTATCCTAGGACCATGTAATTGAAAGCATGTGCAGCTACAGCATGCCTCTACCACTAGCTGTTCAGGACTGGTTCCAGGCCCTCAAAGAACAGAAACTTGTGGTCTAAGAACTTTCACTTCAAACTCCACCCTTGCTTCCAGTTTTTGACAATCGTTGGTGAATAGGAGAGTTAGTCAGCCTCTGGTGGAATATATCAATAGGATACCCAAAAAGTCTCCTCTCAGGTCTTCTGTCTCTCACCTATGCTCAGTTCCCTTAAAAATGGGGAAGGGAGGAAAATCCAAAAGGAAGACTCACTAATAATTACAGAAATGAAAGATAAAACAACTCTGAAGTAACATCTCACACTCAGATGGGTAAAGTTGACGAAAATGGAAAATGGCAAATGCTATGGGACTATGAGAAAACAGGTACATTAATGAAATGTTGGTGGAGTAATAAATTGATCCAGCCATTCTGTAAGGCAATTTAGAACTATCCCCCCATAGGTATTAAACTGAGTATGCCCTTTGACCTAATGCTCCTGCTATTAGGTCTATATCTCAAAGAAATCAAAGAAAGAGGAAAAAGACCTATATGTACAAAAATATTTATAGCAGCTCTAGTTGCTATGGCAAAGAATTAGAAATTGAGGTATTGTCCATCATTTAGGGGATAGCTGAGCAAAAATTATGGCAAATGAATGTGATAGAATACTACTTTGTTGTAAGAAATGATGAAGGAGACAGTTTTAGAAAAACCTGGGAAGACATATAAATTGATGCAAAGTGAAGTGAGCAGAAGCAGGAGAACAATGTACACAACAACAACAATATTACAAAAGACAAACAACTTAGAAAGACTTTAGGAACATTGATACACAAAATGACCAACCACAATGGTGGTCTCATGTTGAAACATGACACCCATCTCCAAATGCACAACTGATAGATAGTACAGATTGAAGTTTACATTATTTTTGTTTTTAGGTATCGCCAATGTGAAGGGTTTTTTTTGGGGGGGGGTTTCTTGACTCTAGATGTAGCAGGGGTTTGTTTTTCATGATTTCTCAATGGCAGGGATGGGAGAGAGAATTTGGATATGAAAATAAAATAAAATCTAATTTAAAAAAAACTAAAAGATGGGTGACCACTTGGGGCTGTTATAGAAAGGATTTTTGTTCAACTAGATAGGCCCTGAGGTAAGTTTCAACTCTAAGATTGTGAGATTATGTTTCCCAACTGTCTATGACCTATAGATGGGCATCAGGCCACCACAAAATTTTACAGGTCCACAAAAATACTATCTTCATTTATTCATTGCTTAAATATCTCAAGACTCTGTATGTCACCAATATAGATACACTTTCCACTTAAGTAAATCATGTCTCTTTCTCTGCACCTTAATGGATGGTCTACATGAGTTTTTGTGGCCAGAAAAATATATCACCTGGTGGCTGATCTTCTGGTAATAAGCCCCTCTCTCACTTGGCTTGGTTGGGTTTTGGACAACAGACAAACATGACCCAAGCCCATCCCGGAAACTTTCCCAGGTTGATGGTACTTTCTAGAGCTTGGGGTCTGAGGATAATGTGACCTCAAAACATCCATGGTGAGGTACTGGAGTTTAGTGAAGGGCTATGACTACTAATTCATTTCTACAATGGTTTACATTTTACAAAGTGCTTTTCCTACAACAATCCTGTGAGGATGGTAGTACAAATGTTGCTACCATTTGACAAATAAGGAAACTGAGGCCTAGAAAAATGGAATGACTTACCCAGGATCACACAGCTAGTAAGTACCAGAGTTAGGTCTCAAACCCAGGTCCTCTGACTCCAAGACCAGAGCTCTTTCCTCTATACAGGATGTCCCAAAAGTCACCCCCTTCCACTGATCTCCAAAAAACTTATGGGAAGCTGGCACAGAGCTAGGCAAAATTTCTAAGTTTGTTTTCAATGCCTATTCTAAGGTCTTGCCAATGGCAGGAGAAACACATGCTGACAATTAGAAAGGCACCAGATAGAAGGAAATGAAATCCCTGCCTAGGATGTGAGAGATAGAGGTCAAGCGAAGTGAGCAGAACAAAAGTTAGTCCAGATGGATACAGTGTGTCTGCAGAGCCAAAGATCTGAGGTCAAAGGCAGATGTGAAAAGCACATGACAGGTGGAGATTCAGAACCAGGGGAATTTTGAATAAATCACTGAGTCATTAGGCAAAGAGTTCCAGGGAGATAACTTTGACTGAACTTGATTCTCCCTAAAGCATCAGACTCTAAGCTGAATTTGCTTCTATGCAGGTCCTAGGTTCATACTGATGTGTGACATAGTGATGAGTGGGGTCCACCATGAGCTCATAGATCTACCAATCTTCCTTTCTATACCCTACTCTATATGCTAAAGCATAGCATGGTGGATAAACCAGTGGAGTAAGGCACCTGAGTTCTAGATTCAACTTAATCTTTAGCGTATAAAGACAGACAGACAGATCAAAGGTGAATGAATAATAAACCACTGCACTTGGAGTCAAAGTTCTAAGCTTCAAATCAAAGCTTGGCTGCTAGCTATTTGACCTTAGGCAAGCCACTTTTGTTCCCTGGGCTTCAGTTTCTTTCTTTGCAACATGAGGGTGTTGGGCTAAGATTACCTTTGAGAGCTTTACAAAATCTAAGGGTCCGGGATTCTATGATTTACTAGATGTATCACTTTGCCACCTCTGTGATTCCAAGCTTCCTCATCTATAAAATGAGCATGACTGTTGTGAGGAGAGTACTTTGTAAACTTTAAAATACTAAAGATATTTGAGTTGGTCTTATTATAATTCCTTTGCTCCCCCCTTGTGGCATAGAGCTAACATTGGGTTTTTAATGGAGGGACAAGATAGAAAAGATTTGAAGACAGGCTTTACAATAAACAGATTTATCATCTGAGAACTAAGCCATCTAAATGTGGAGAGGCTCATCCACCAGAATGTTTACCTCTGGGGGATGTATGTATGTACTGGCTACAGCTACTAATGAAACTCTTTAAGGAATGGAGGGAATGGGGTTCCAGTCAAGGAAGGAAGCATCCACTTCAGTGAAACCATCGATCTCTTAAAGAACAGAAACAAAGTATTCCTAAGAAGAAGGCTCTGTTCTTCTGCCTTTTCTCAGTAGAAGGTTGTCCTATACTACAAGACTTGGCCCACTACAGTCTATGGTCACTCAATTTGATCTGGGCCCTCTCTGCAAAGTAACCCTTATTTCTCTTCTGCTACGGCCTTAACTCAGTCCCAAGAACTATATTCCAGCAATGTGCTAAGTGCTGGAATAGAGTTCTTTTTTTCCTTTTTTATTAATTTATTTTGAATTATCAACAATCACTTCCATAAGCTTTTGAGTTTTAAATTTTTCGTCACTTCTCTTCCCACCTCCCTCCCCAAGACGGCATGCAATCTGATATAGGCTATACATATACGTTCCTATTAAACATATATTCACATTAGTGATGTTGTAAGTAAGAATTAGAACCAATAGGAGGAATCACCAGAAAGAGGAAACAAAACACAACAGAAGAAAAAAAAACAGCAAAGAGTATGCTTCGATCTGCATTCAAACTCCACAGCTCTTCCTTCTTTGTGGATAGCATTTTCCATAATGAGGCCTTTGGAGATGTCTTAGATCCCTTGTATTGCTGAGAAGGGTTAAGCCTATCAATATTAGTCATCGCACAACGTGGTTGTTATTGTGTATAACGTTCTCCTAGTTCTGCTCACTCTACTCAGCATCAGACCATACAAGTCTTTCCAGGTTTTTCTGAAGTCAGCCTGTTCATCATTTCTTATAGCACAATAGTTGGAATATAGTTCTTAGGACTGAGTACCTAGCATACAGTAGGTGCTTAATAAATGTTTGACTTATTCTAAGCCTTTTCTTTATTTTATTCTTTTGCTTTCTTTATTTTTCTTTTCCTTTTTTTAAGACTGGATCTCCCCATCTAGGTACTCATGATCCTGATCTTAATATTGATCAGCACAGGAACTCTGACCTGCTCCATTTCTAACCTGGCTTGGCCTTCCTTAGACAACCAATCTCACTCCTACCTCCCTCACCCCAGCCCCACTCCCAGGGGCTCAACATATTGATAGTGAACTTAGTGCAGATACCCAATCAGCAAAGCCCATAGCATCTAAGAACTAATGAGCTCCAGAGATTCATCAGCCTCAAACTTCCAGGTACCTGAGGTTACTGGTGTAAAACCACCATGCCTGAAATTGCCTTCTGTTTTCAATCATTTAATTCACCTACTTAAAAAATAACCTATCTAATTTTAATGTTCCTTTCTCAAGTTAATCAATTAAATTTAATAATGGGAATAATGACAAAGTGCTTCCAATATAGCATTCCATCTGGTTCCTCACCCCAACTGATAACTTCTATTTCTTCCCTTTCTCCAATCATTCAACATACCCTGTCATTAAATCTTCCTTTGTAACAAAGACAAATTTGAGCAAAATCCAACTGTTAAAATGGCTATATCTTACAGAATATGCAATATAATATTCTATGCCCATAGTCCCCTATCTCTCTACTAGGATGAAGTAGGTATGTTTCTTCTTTTCTCAAAGACCAAGTTAAGTCATTGCCATCAATTTGAATCAGTGACATTTTAGTGCTTCCATCCCACCCATCTACTTTCCAAGGCCTAACTTTTCCTCCAGTCTCAGAAGAGGTTGCTCTTCTTATTAAGGCTAACCTATGTCCTTAATCCCATGTTCTCATCTTCCAGAGGACCAAGTTCTATTAATCAAGTACCTTGAAAAAATAGCCCACACTACCCCAACTCCTGACTGTTTTATACCATCAATCTCTCTCTATCGATAGTTTGAGGAGGAAGAGAGAGCACTTATAACTGGGGACATTAGGAAATGCCTCCCATAAAGGATGGCAAATTACTTAAGTTTTGAGTGAAGCTAGGGGCTCTAAGCGGCAAAGGTAAGGAAGGAATGATTCTCGGTATGGAAAAAAGTCTGTATCAAGGCACAGGCAGGAGACTGAATGCTGACTTCAGGAAAGCAGGTCATTTTGGCTGGAACATTGAGTATGGGAACTAGAGTCAGGTGAAATAAACCTAGAAATGCAGGCTGGGGCCAGACTATGAAGGGCTTTGAATGCCAAGCAAAAAAGTTTATATTTTATCCTCAAGGCAACATGGACCTATTAAGGGATATTGAGCAAGGCAGTAACATGGTCAGATATGCTTTAGGAAGATAGCTTTGGGAGCTGCTTGGAGGATGGATTAGAGAGGGATTGGACTGGAAACTAGGAGTCCACTTACGAAGCTCTTGCAGTAATCTAGGAGAGAAGTGGAGAAGGCCTTAACTAGGATAGTTGTGTGAATAGAGAGAAGGGGGCAGATGCAAGATATGTTGTAGAGGTAGAACCGACAAGATTTAGCAACTAAATGGATATTGGCGGGGGGAGGGCAGTAAAGAAAACAAAAGAGTTAAGGATGACTTTGAAGTTGTGAACCTGGGTGACTGGTTGTATGTCAACAAAAACAAGGAACTTTGGAGAAAGAATGTATTTATGGATAAAAAGAATAAATTCTGTTTTAAACATGTTGAGTCTGAGGTGCCTATGAAGACATCCAGGAGGTAACATCCGACAGGCAGTTGGTGATGTGAGATTGAAGTTTAGGGGAGAGATTAATTGAAACTACTAGAGAGAAGATCACCAAGAGAGAGACTAGAGATGGAAGAGTAGAGGGTACACAGCCAGAATCCTCAGGGACTCTCACAGTTAAGGGGCAGAAAACGGATGATGATCCACCAAAGGAAACTGACAAGGAGCAGTAAGACAGGTAGTTGGAAAACCAGGAGACAACAATATAAAGCCTCAGAGAGAATAGAATATCTAGGAAAGGATGGTCCCTTGTGTCAAATGCTGCAGAGAAATCAAGAAAGGTAAGGCCTGAGAAAATGCATAATGTAATAGGCAAAACACTGAATTTTACATCAGGAGGCCTATGGTCAAATCCCGACTGTCACTTACTGGCTATCTGAAGTTGGGTCCTTTTTCCATTTCTGGAATTCAGTTTCTGTTTGCTTTGTTTTTAGGGAAGATCATAGGGGGAAAGAGGGTTGTTTCAAAAACGGATTCAATCAGAGGCAGAGGAAGATATTGGGAAATAATACTCAAATGGATCTGTAATTTTACTGATAGGGGTGTTCCCTCCTATGAGGCAGATCACAACCCATGCATGTCTGCCCAAATTGTGTGCCTTATTCTATTTTCACCACAAGGGGTCCATTCAAAATGCTGGAGATCTTCTTCACCTTCTCTTAACATCCCAAGGGTACCAGTGGACAACTCCAGTTGTCTACCTCTCATCTCTCACTCTTGTCACATGACCAGCTCATCTTTTCTTCCTGCAATACAATTTCTTGAGGACATCCTTTACTCCTATTCTTTGGAGTTCCTCATCAGTTCTGTATCGAAGCCTGCTCATAGCTACCATGAGCCTCTCCATTGCCTTCTGTGTGATACTAATCTTTAGTGCAATGCGAAGATACTAATCTTTGAAGACAATGATGTTTTACTTCTTGCTGCCATATAACAATCTCAGTCTCCGTATTTTTTTAAATGGGTCTTTGCTCTTGTTGGGATGCTTGGAGTCAGTAAAATAGCAGTTTCCCAAAAGCAATTCAGTCCACTATCTTTCTCTCTTTCAATTCTGGACCCTGTTCATTGTTCACCTGTACTAATGTCCTAGATTTCCATAACACTGGACAAATTCTTTGAAGTATCCATCCAAATTCATGCCAAAACCTGGGCAATAGACATTCTCCATCCATTTAGTCTTTTCTTTTTTTAAATTAATTTATTTTTAGTTTTCAACATTCACTTCCATAAGCTTCTGAGTTTTAAATTTTCTGCCCCTCCCTCCCTTTCTCCCTCCCCAAGATGGTGTGCAATCTGATATAGGTTCTACATACACATTACTATTATACATATTTTCACATTAGTCATGTTGTAAAGAAGAATTAGAACCAATAGAAGGAATCATAAGAAAGAAGAAACAAAAGAAAACAAGAAAAAAAAGAACAAATAGTATGCTTTGATCTGCATTCAGACTCCATAGTTCTTTCTCTGGATGTGGACAGCACTTTTTGTCATGAGACTTTTGGAGATGTCAGATCTTTGCATTGCTGAGAAGAGTTAAGTCTATCAAAGCTGGTCATCGTATAATGTTGCTGTTACTGTGTATAATGTTCTCCTGGTTCTGCTCACTTCACTCAGCATCAGTTCATGTAAGTCTTTCCAAGTTTTTCTGAAATTTGCCTGCTCATCATTTCTTATAGCACAACATATTTCATATACCACAGTTTGTTCAGCCATTCCCCAATTGATGGGCATCCCCTCAATTTTGAGTTCTTTGCCACCACAGAAAGAGCTGCTACAAATATTTTCATACATGTGAGTCCTTTTCCCATTTTTATGATCTCTTTGGGATACAGTGCTAGAAGTGGTATTGCTGGGTCAAAGGGTATACACATTTTTGTAGCCCCACTTGGCCTGTTCTATGTGAATGGGTAGGCCATAATCTTTTGAGTAATTTCTTCCAGGATGCTCTGCAATGTCCTAAGGCTTAATGCACAATGTCATCTGAAAACAAAAGTATGTGAAAGACCTTACCATCTAACTTGGTATCTCTCTTCAACCTAGACTTTGCACTGGATTTCTTCTATCACAGTAATGAATACCTTTGGCATGTATATATCTCCCTGTTTTAGTCCTCACCTGATATTTATTATCAGCCATTCACTGAACAGGACTATTCCTGTTCTTCTATATTCTAAGGAAATATAAATGATCTTGATGTATGTGTTGGAGATAACTTGCTGTAAAAAAGTTTGTAACATGGTGTTGTTCTACTAAATCAAATGCTTTTCATAATTAACAAACAATAAGAACAATGAGGTCTTATATTCTCCATATCATTCAGTCAACTTAATATATTGAAGATGCAGTTGTTGTTGAATATCATTTGGGAAAGACTGTTCATTCCCTACTGCAGTAGGTTGGGCTGACAAGGACAGACTGATAACTAAAGTCAAAGGCTGGAATGAAATGTGACACTTATTTCTAAGAGTTAATAAAAAAAGGAGTTTTACTTAACCATAACAGGGGAAATACAATCAAAGCAGAGTAAATATATTCATCTAAGAATACAGCATTAATTCAACTGAGTGACACTTCTTTACTATGTGTTGCCATGGGTTGTCCTCAGTGAAGTCTCAGGGCTGTACAGGTGACCAGAAAGCCATATCAATGACCTGAACCTTAGTTCCCTGAGCCAATCAAATCTGAAGGACAATTTCAATCCCTTTTAAAGAAAATAAATATTTAAATTATAACTTACTTAAGTTATAACTATTTAAATTAAACCTCCACATAGTAGGGGATGCTGGTAGATATTTCTCCCATCATATCTGTTAATAGCCTCATCAAGGATGCCTTTAATTCTTGTATAGAAGACTCTTGAAGATTTTGTATAAATGGGAGAGTAGGTAGCTACTGGTGGTAGTAGTTACTAGTGTTCTCTCAGTTAACTTTTTAAGTATTAATAAAGTCTGAGGTTTTGTTCCCCTTTGGTACCTTCCTTTCCTTTAGAAACCCTGTACGTTGGTCTTTGCATACTGTCAGAATCATATCACCTCTGGCATGGATTTCTTCTGCATATTCTTGGCCCAATTTAACTTCTTTTCCCATCTTTGTTCTCTTTAGTGACATTTCCACCTCTGCAGCTAATGTTAGGATCCAAGTATGGTTATTAGGAAATAATTTTTAAGCATTTTTAAAAGCATCAACAAAACACTCAAAAATCAAAAAGAATCCAGGGTCATTTTCCACATCACATGAGTCATAAGAGATATTCAGTGGACATCTGTTTGGTCAATGTCCATCCTTAAATGTGACACCCAAAATGAAACACAATACTCCAAATGTGTTCTGATCAGGACAGAAGACAATAGGATTGTCACTTCCCTGATCCTGGACCCTATCCCATCACACCTTCAGGTCATCAGGTGCCCAATACAAACATTCTAGAGAGCCAGAGGAGGAAAGGGACTTGCCTAGCATCACAGAGCTAATAAGTTAGAGCCAAGATTCACATCCCTTATCCCACCTCCAAGTTCAGTGGTATTTCCAACACAACATTTTGCCTTTTGGCTCAATCTCTACATTGTAGTTAATGGCCCCTCCAGGGATAAGGCAGCTGTTTGCCAGTGACGAAGAGTAATATATAGGCCAGAAACAGAATGTCCAGGGGGAGCAGAAGGGGGAGTTTGGACCCAAAGAGTCACTAGAGTATCTTGGCAAAAACAGCCAAAGAGTTTACCATCAACACATCCACCAGGCTATGCAAGAATCCTGAAATGTAAGTGGTAGATAAATTAAAGCAGGCCTTAGGATGGGGGAAGAGGAGGTTGGGCAGCCAGTACTAAGGAGGGGATGGTGCTAGATGATGGGACATGATGGCTTGCTCCTCAGAGATGGCACCTCTCATATTGGGCAGTTGTGTTTCTGAACACCTGGAACTGTACCAAATCTAGGTTCAACACACACACACACACACACACACACATACACACTTTCATTTGCATACACCTATATGTACTCTGAGTGGATATTTACAATGGATCTAGGCAACATGCTTGCATACCAGGGGGATGTTTGGCAAGGCACGAGCAAAGATAGGACAATGGGGCAAATGGTACAAGAGTGGAGGACCCTGTAATGATAAACTAGTTAACAATAGGATCAAGACTAGAGAGGGACTCACTCTCTGCTCTTGGAAGCACATGTGAACATGCATTCATATATGTAAACACATATCCTCACATTTACCAATTATGTAGCTTCATTCACATACACATACTGACATGCATTCATTCACACATGCTCCCATACTTAAATATACTGACACATTAACACACACATATGGCCATACACGTATGCATATTCATGCACGGGCCAAGTATCTCTTTCCCACAGGGTGATTCTCCAAGAAAGAGGCCCAGAACACACAGAGGAAGGAGTCTACCCTTTAACAGAGAGGATTCCCTCAGCATTAGTAACTTCCTTAACTAATGATTCATGAAATCAAGCTCATGTGTGTGGGTAAAAGGTTACCAGGAGTCTATTTTCTGGTTGTGTCTGATCACAGAAGTTGGCATTAAAACAAGCTTTCTCACACTGTTGTGAGGCCTTGAAGGGGGAGGGAATGAAACCACACAGACTTTTCTCTTTCTGCTCTCTCAAAACGGAGGAGAAATCAAGGTCTGTTTTTTTCTTTTTTACTTGGGGGAGGGAGGAGATGAGAAGTAAAGAGTGGAAGGCAACAACATCCTGAGACTAGAAAATCTGACTTTTAATCCCCACCCTCCTCCACAAACAGCCAAAAAGTACTTATTAAGCACTTACTACATGCCAATTACTATTCTAAGCCCTGAGCATACAAAGAAAAAAAACAAAAACAGCTTCTGCACTCAAGGAGCTTAAGAACGTGGATGTATGTGCAAACATGTGTATGACCTCATACACACACATACTTGATATTAGCCCTAGGAAAATTAATTCATCTCTGGGTCTCAGTTTCAACATCCATAAAAGAGGGATAATAATGTGATCCCTAACTTTTCTTCCTCACGGGGTGTTGTCAAGATCAAATTACAAAATGGCTGTGAAAGGGCCTTGAGATGTACCAAGCTTTAGAAGTGCTAAGAAATGCTTAACTCGAGGTGGAGCCAAGATGGCGGAGTAAAAGTAGTTACTTGCTTAAGCTCTCCCCTAACCTCTCCAAATACCTGTAAAAAATGACTCTAATCAAATTCTAGAGCAGCAGAACCCACAAAAAGACAGAGTGAAACAAATTTCCAGCCTAAGACAACCTGGATGATTGATTGGAAAGGTCTGTTGAGCCAGGCTGGGAGAGGAGCGCAGTTAGACATGGGCACTCAGGCAAAGACCAGGCCTCAGTGAACCTAGAGCAGGCTTCAGGGAACTAAATCATGGGCAGCTGTGGCAGTTTCCAGACTTCTCAACCCACAAATGCCAAAGACAACTTAGAAGGTCAGTTGGACCTGGGTAAGGGAGGAGTGTGGTCAGGCCCCTGCCCCAGCATAGCCCCCGGATGGTGGTACAGGGCTGCAGCTGCTGCTTCTGGCACTCTCGTCCCACAGATGGTGGGGGGAATCGAGCAACTGATCAGAGGGGGATTGCAAGGATCTCTTTGCTGGCACTGAAGCAGGATTCTCTTGCTTTGCACATGCTTGGATCTGGGTCACAGTCCTGGGGGGAGGTCCTGGGGTGAAGAAGAGGGCTGGTGTGGTGGAGCCTGTGGTAGTGGTGGAGAGAGAGTCCTCCTCATAGTTCCAAGGCAGAAAAGAGTGCTTATGGTCACTCACAGACCAGAGCACAGGCCAGGAGAAAAATAAACACCTCTCCTTTGATCATATCACCTTGGAAGAATTGAAAATTTACAGGTCCCTAGAAGTATATCTAAAAACAGCTGCACAAAACTCCTGAAGCTTGGGACAGTACACCCTCCACATTGGAAGCCAAGCCCTACCTTAACAAAAAGTTAAAAAGTCAAGTAATTGGCTGGGAACGTGAGTAAACAACGGGGGGTGGGAGGGGACTCAGACTATTGAATCTTACTTTGGTAACAAAGAAGATCAAAACATACAAACAGAAGAAGACAACGAAGTCAAAGCTCCTACATCCTCCAAGAAAAATATGAATCAGTCCCCGGCCATGGAAGAGCTCAAAAAGGATTTTGAGAAACAAGTAAGAGAAGTAGAGGAAAAATTGGGAAGAGAAATGAGAGTGATGCAAGAAAATCATGAAAAACAAGTCAACATCTTGCTAAAGGAGAACCCCCCCCCCCAAAAAAAATACTGAAGAAAATAACACCTTGAAAAATAGACTAACCCAAATGGCAAAAGAGGTTCAAAAAGCCAATGAGGAGAAGAATGCTTTAAAAAGCAAAATTGGCCAAACAGAAAAGGAGATCCAAAAGTTCACTGAAGAAAATAATTCCTTAAAAATTAGAATGGAGCAAATGGAAGCTAATGACTCTATGCAAAATCAAGAAATTATAGAACAAAACCAAGAGAATAAAAAAATAGAAGACAATGTGAAATATCTAAGTGGAAAAAGAATTGACCTGGAAAATAGATCCAGGAGAGATAATTTAAGAATTATTAGACTACTTGAAAGCCATGATCAAAAAAAGAGTCTAGACATCACCTTTCAAGAAATTATCAAGGAAAACTGCCCTGATATTTTAGAACCAGAGGATAAAATAGAAATTGAAAGAATCCACTGATCACATCATGAAAGGTATCCTGAAATGAAAACTCCCAGGAATATTATAGCCAAATTCCCAACCTCCCAGGTCAAAGAGAAAATATTGCAAGCAGCCAGAAAGAAACAATTCAAGTATTGTGGAAACATAATCAGGATAACACAAGATTTAGCAGCTTCTACATTACAGGATCAGAGGGCTTGGAATATAATATTCCAGAGGTCAAAGGAGCTACAATTAAAAACAAGAATCACCTATCCAGCAAAACTGAGCATAATCCTTCAGAGGGAAAAATGGATATTCAATGAAATAGAGGACTTTTAAGCATTCTTGATGAAAAGAGCAGAGCTGAACAGAAAATTTGACTTTCAGATACAAGACTCAAGAGAAGCATGAAAAGGTAAACAGGAAAGAGAAATCATAAGGGACTTATTAAATTTGAACTGTTTACATTCGTACATGGAAAGATGTTATTTGTAACTCATGAGACCTTTCTCAATATTAGGGTAGTTGGAGAGAATGTGTGTGTGTGTGTGTGTGTGTGTGTATAAACACAGATACACACACACATATGTATATAGACAGAAGGCACAGGGTGAGTTGAATATGAAGGGATGATATCTAAAAAATAAAATTAAGGGGTGAGAGAGGATTATACTTTATACTGGGAGAAGGAGAAAGGGAGAGATAGAATGGGGTAAATTATCTCACATAAAAGAGGAAAGAAAAAGCTTTTACAGCAGAGGGGAAGAGGAGGGAGATGAGAGGGAATGGGTGAATCTTACTCTCATCGGATTTGGCTTAAGCAGAGAATAACATACATACTCAACTGGGTTTGGAAATCTGTCTTACCCTGCAGGAAAATGGGCAGGTGGGAAGGGGATAAGAGAGGGGGGATGATAGAAGGGAGGGCAGATTGGGGGATGGGGTTATCAGAAGTAAACACTTTTGAGAAGGGACAGGGTCAAAGGAGAGAATAGAATAAACAGGGGGCAGGATAGGATGGAGGGAAATATAGTCAGTCTTTCACAGCATGACTATTATGGAAGTCTTTTGCATGACTACACATGAATAACCTGTATCAAGTTACTTGCCTTCTCAATGAAGGTGGGTGGAGAGGGAGAAAGGAGAGAATTTGTAACTCAAAGTTTTAAAAATGAATGTTAAAAATTGTTTTTAGATGCAACTGGGAAATAAGATATATAAGCAATGGGGTATAGAAATCTATCCTGCCCTACAGGAAAATAGAAGAGGAAAGGAATAAGAGAAAGGAGGGTATGGTAGAAGGGAGGGCAGATTGGGGGAAGGGGTATTCAGAATGCACTCTGTTTTGGGGTAGGGGTAGGGGAGAGATGGGGAAAAAAATTGGAACTCAAAATCTTGTGGAAGTGAATGTTGAAAACTAAAAATAAATTAATTAATTAATAAAAGGAAAGAAATGCTTAACTCTTTAGATTACCCTTACTAGCCCTGTTGCCCATTGCTAAAGAAGGAATCAGAAGAGGCAGTCTTGGTGTAGTGCCCTAGAATTCTGGCACTAGCTCTATGACCTTAGATAACTCACTCAGTTTCTCTGAGCTTCAGTCTCCTCTGTTGCAATGAGGACAATAACACAATAAGGAGCTCTCTGAGGCTGTAAGCTGCAGAGCCTGTGCCAATGTTCATTTGGTGAGGGAGTTCCTATACTGCAGGTACTATAGGTACTGTTTTATACCGATGTCACAGGTCTTGTAGAATCACAAGAATAACAAAGCACACAAACATGGCATTTTCCTCACAACAGCCTTGGGAGGGAGATAGTGCAAGTATTATTATTACCACTTTCTAGATAAGGAAACCGAGGCTCCAGGCTGGTCAAAAGACTTGCCCAAGGTCACAAAGCTAACACATCTGAAGCACGATTTTAACTTGAGTGTCCTGGCTCCCCATCCAGCATGCTTTCTGCTACACTAGTTGAACTAGGTGATCTCCAAGGGTTTGTCAGCTCCAAGTCTCCCAGGAGAGCCTTGTGCCTCAAAGTCAGTTTACTGGGGCCTCTTTAATACCTGAAAATAGCATTTAGAAGAGATAAATCCAGGCCATGTCTCCTTCTTTCTTTTCCTCAAGGAAAAGAAGGACAAAGAACTTCTCCTCATCCTATCCTGGACTGGCCTGGCCTGACCTGGCCCCCTCCCACCTCCAGGCACAAACTACAGGATGCAGCTGATGGCAGACAACTCCAGTGTGTTACTGGTTAACTGTACTACAGATGGCCCAATCTGAGAGGAAAGAGCATTTGTTTCTCATCCGACTCCTGCGTGTCTAGCCAAAGACAAAAAAATGCCTAATTTATGGATAGAAATGCTCAGACAAATGGTATTTCACATGCTAAACATTAGCAGGCCAAAAAAGGATGAAACATGCTTTCCATGTGCCTCAGTATTTTCCTCCTTACTTTCTAAGGGGCCCTTTACCTGGGCTAATCCATATGCCTGCGACCAGGCAGCAATGTCACCTTAAACAAGTTACTCTCCCTCACTGGGTCTCGGTTTCCTCAGCTGTAAAATGAAGAGGCCAGTCTAAGTCTGAGGTTCTTAACCTAGGGTCCACGGACTTCAGGAAATTGATGAGCTTGGATGGGAAAAAATTACATCTTTATTTTCACTAACTACTAACTGAAATGTAACATGTCCTTCAATTATTCAAAAATATTATTCTGAGAAGGCATCCATAGACTTCAGGAGACAACCCAGGAGCCCATGACACAAAATAAGGTTAAGAATTCCTGACCTTCCAGTCTTGGAGTCAGGAGAACCTGAGTTCAAATCTGGCCTCAGACACTTGACACTTACTAGCTCTGTGACCCTGGGCAAGTCACTTAAGCCTGACTGCCTCACCAAATAACAAAAACAAAAACAAAAACAAAACAAAACAAAAAAGGAATTCCTGTCCTAGATGATCCCTAAGGTCTCCTCTGGTTCTGACATTCTACATTGTATTACTCCTTTCCAGCAGTGACATTCTCTGTTCTAAGAGTGTTTGTAGCTTTTGTTCTATCCAATCCCATTCTATTCTAGTATGTTCATCCAGGAGCACCAATGATCAAGTCACGGATCATTGAGTTTGGATTATCTCCTCAATCAGGAGCACAAAGATGATCCCAGGAATACAGGAGGTGACCCTTAATAAGTATAAAGACATTCATCCCTACATAGGTCCCTGCTCATGTGTTTTTGTATGCCAAAAGAGTCATATATGGGGCTTACAGTCACCCTCAAATATCTGGATAGAAACTCTAGTCACAGCAATTAGGGCCTTGAATAATGAAGCATATTTCACATTTATTTCGGTAACTCAGAAACTGGCACCTGAAAAGGACTACAGAGGAAGAGTCCTCCATCCCTGGAAACCATAAAAGGGGGACGGGACATAGCATACTAGCTCATGGAACACCCCTCCAGAGCCCATCCCACCTATAGACACACTGAATACATCTCAGGTCCCTGGAAACAATTCTGCTCCCAGCCCTGGGTTGACCTGCATCTTATGGATAAGAGCAGCAGGATCTTAAGATTTGCTATACTTCCTGCCCAGATAATTTCTATGAAAACAGAGTTCAGGAGTTACAATTAAATTCAAAATTTCAATTTAAAATTCATTTATTGAATATGTGCCACATGCAACAGCTCATGCCCAGGACTGGATACACAAAGACAGACAGGATGTAGAAGCTTACAGTCTAATATGTATGTGGGGGGGGGCGGCAGGGGGATTAAGGATTATAGGACCATAAAACACAAAATATGAGAGTCTGAAGGGACTTTCTTAGAGCCTTAGAGATCATCTAATCCAACTTTTTCATTTTACAAAAATGGAAAGTGAGGTCCAGAGAGGGGGAGTCACTTGCCCACGGTCACAAAGTCAGCAAATAACACAGCCATATGATTCAAATCCAGATCCTCTAACTCCAGAAACAACATGCTTTAAGAACACAAATGATGACAATGCAAGAGAGGGTGAGATAACTGTGGAGAGTTCTAGGCAGTATCCTGTGTGAAATACAAGAGGAAGAGACCACTTTTGGGGGAGAGGGGAAATGTCATGGAAGGCTTTATGGAAGACATGGCATTTGAGTTGTGTGCTAAAAGAGAAAGATTTCAGCCAAAGGCGGATGGAGAGGAGAAATCCATTCCAGGGATGGAGGCAGGAAAAGGTGGGATGAGAGTAGGGAGCTGAAGACAGTCCAGTTTGACTGGTGTTAAATATATTATATAGTATACACTACACTATATAGCATAAAGTATACAATAGTATAAAGAGCTCATCTTCCTGACTGAAAATATAAACTGAAAACTAGTTGCACCTCCCATCCACAAGAAGTATTGACCTGAGTTCCCCTGAGAGGGCCAAGCCCTGGAGGAACATAAACTGCTAAAACGCAGGAATGCTGCCTCCCTCCCACTCAATATATACACGTATGTGTGTAAATGTGCATACATATATATATATATATGAACACACAAGTGATATATGTGTGCATGTAGATATACATGTATGTATGTGTATCTATATGACATTATGAGGCTGGCATTTTTTCAGTTCCATTCAACAACGACTTAGGTGCTTTCTGTGTTCAAGGCCCTATGCTGGATGCAATACACAGTAACAAGATGAGTAAAACACAGCACCTGAGAGAAAATAGTATTTACTTCTAATACTACATACTTCAGAATGACAGAGACAGAGATAAAGAGAGGGAATATGAACAAACAAAAAGGCATTTAAGTGTTCCTAAGCTTTCCTTGATGAGTTAACAGCCTTCCCTCTTGGATTTCTCAACACTGTGTTTTGTTCTTCTCTAGTACACGCGTACTATTATGTATCAAAGTTACCGGTTAATGTGTCTCATCCCCCTATCCTGCAACATGAGAGCCCAAGGGCACCGACCACGTCCTCCTGAAACTTTGTATATCTTCCAAGTAACAGGCCACACTACTCTGCACACAATGCGTTAACTTTTAAAATGAATGAATAAGTAGAGAAATGAAGGAGAAGAAAGGGGAGGAGGGAAGCAGGAAGAGAATGTGGTGGAGGAGGATGAGGAGGAGGGGGATGACAACCACAGCAACAACAACCAGCTGGAATTTACAGAGCACCTTCCTATGTGCCAGGTACTGTGCCAAGCACTTTACAAACCCCCATCCACACACTTCATAGCTCAAGCGTTTTTTTCTCTCCTCATTAAAGTACACTATCTCATTGGAGCCTCACAACAGTTCTGTGCTATAGGTGCTATTTTACAGGTGAGGAAATTGAGACTCTGAAAGGTTAAGTGATGTGCTAGCTGGGTGACTCTAAGCAAGTATCTATGGCAGGATATAAACCTAGGTCTTCCTGAAACCAAGTCTGACAGCCATCTGCTCTGCCATGATGCCTCTCAGTTCCTACTTCATGCCATGAAACCATGTTATGAGTGAAATCAAATTATATGCAGCGAGGTGGTGCAGTGGATAGTGTTGGATGTGGAGTCAGGAAGACATAAATTCAAATCCAGCCTCAAACACTTAACAGCTTTGTGACCCTGAGCAAGTCACTTAACATCTGCCTGCCTCAATTTCATCAACTGCTAAATAGGGGTGATAATAAAAGCACCTACCTTGCAGGCTGTTGTGAGGATCAAATGAGATAATATCTGTAAAGTGCTTAGCACAGTGTCGGGCACATAGTAGGTGTGTCATAAATGTGTGTTCCCTTCCCCTGCACTTTCCCCTACTGGAAGACCTTTCTGGTAATCTTACTTCAGATCAAGTTTAAGACACGTCCTTGGGGTGCTGAATTATTTATTCTACAGATGATGCTCTGAATAGTTATTTAACATTTCTTCAATGCTCACTATGTACTCTGAATAAGAAATAGTATCCAACAGGGAAAACATATATCCTAAAATACCACTTGACGGAACTTCATATTTCTTAAGATAAAGACTGCAAACCCCTTAAGTTTTCTCTTCTCAAATCTAAAAACTTCTAAAAAAAAAAAAAAAGCATGGAGGGACAGCTAGGTGGTGGGTGGTAAAGTGGTTAGCCCTGGAGTCAGGGGGACCTAAGTTCAAATACAGCCTCAGACACTTACTAGGTGTGTGACCTGGGGCAAGTCACTTAACCTCAATTACCTCCCGATAGATAGATAGATAGATAGATAGATAGATAGATAGATAGATAGATAGATAGATAGA
>NW_020954564.1:50031302-50137189 GCF_900497805.2 Vombatus ursinus | reverse complement strand
AGATAGATAGATAGATAGATAGATAGATAGATAGATAGATAGATAGACAGATAGATAGATAGACAGACAGACAGATAGACAGACAGACAGACAGATAGATAGATAGACAGACAGATAGACAGACAGATAGACAGATAAATGAGGAGGGAGCTCAGCTCAGAACATCTTCTCATTTCTCATTTGACTACACTTCTTTAGAAGTTCTCTGATTTTTCCACTTCGTTCCAGCATCAGTACCTTCCTCCTCACTCTGATTTTTAGCTTCTTACTGTATGTTGCCTTCCCCCATTAAATTGAAAACCTTTTAATGGCAGGGACTGACTCTCTCTCTCTCTCTCTCTCTCTCTCTCACTCCTTTTTTCTTTTCTTCTGCCATGTGTATCCCCAGTGCCTTAATATATGTTAATAAATGTTAATTAATAAATGTTCATTGATTGTTTCCTTCGGTTGATCTTTATAGGGATCCTGAGGTCACCCTCAACATGCTGGTCACCCTCCTCTGAATGTTCTACAGTTTGTGAACATCTTTCATAAGCTATGGCACCTACACCTGAGCACAATACTTAGGATGTACTCTGACCAGGGAAGACAACAGTGAAACTCTCACTTTCCCTGATTCTGGAGACCCTGTAATTCCACTAGCACAGCCCATGACCACAATAGCTCTTTGTGGCTGATTCAAGCCACGTAAAGCCTCCTTTGTGCCCATCACATCAGAAACCATTACCTGCAGAGACCCCTCATACATGTACTGTGGCTCCTCTAAAAAGCCATATTTAACCAAGGCATTTTGGAAATCATGGCGCCCCAGTTCCAGCCTCCAGGTTCCACGTCCCACATTCCACTGCTTGGGCTGCATGGCGTAGGAGGGAGAGCACTAGACTTGGAATCAGAAGCTCTGGGTCCAAATCCCAGCTCTGACGTTTACTAGCTATGTGAGCACTGTCAAGTCCTGTATTTTACTTTGCCGAGCCTCAGTTTCCTCACCTTGAAGAGCTGACAAGAACTGCATGACCTGACTTCTCAGAACTGTTGTGAGGAAATCACTTTTGTAAACTTTTAAAGGGCTATAGAAATGTGAATTATTATTGTTTCCCCTCAGCTCTGAGGGAAAGGGCTTTGATGTTGAACATCTGGAAAGAAGGTTTAAAAGGAGCTGGGGAAAGGGTAAATACAGCAGTGAGTGATGGCATTTTATCCCTGAAATGTGCTTACGTGTCCAGGCCCTCCCTGTAAAAGCAGTCAGACTGTGATACATGCCAGGAAAACAGGAGTGGATGCTGGAGGTTGTTCGAGAGCAGAGAGAGTATATAGAGACAATAGATCATTTATATGTCAGAAGAAAAGCATTTCCAAAGTCACTACTAGATTGGCAAGCACTGGAATGAATATTTAGCCCTCTAGCTATCTTGTGTCTTTCACTTCAAGCCACAGGGTTCAACAGCAAACAAAAACCCACCCATTATTAATCAACTAGTTTGGGTGACTTATCCTGCTTGGCCCCAAGGGCAGAACTAGGATCCGTGGGTAAAATTCATCCACAGGCATCTTTGGGCTCACTATTGACAGAGTTCTATGACCTCCTGCCCAAGTGTGCCCAAGAGAATAAGAATGGCTCATAAGTGTTATCAAGGATCTAATCATCATTGACCATGTGCCAAAGAGTTATCACTGCCCCGTCCTTTGGTGTTGCATGTGTCTAAGGCCTCAGGTAGTAGAGGTATCACAGCTTAATGCATAAGACTTTTCACAAACAGATACCCAGATACACAGGGAAAACTTCTCAGGAAAAGAAGACTCCTCAGGACAGCACAGCTCTGCCACAAAGAACTTCCCCAGTTTTTCTTGTTAACACCCTCAACTTTGTAGTCACAGCACATGAGCCCATACAGGAAACATTAGCCCAGAAGTCTGGACTTCCCATGAATTTATTTTTTTAAAGCTGCCTCAGAGCAAGAAAAAAGTTTATGCCCTGCCCCTCCACCTTAGGACTACTGGTAGCCGTCGCTTCTTTCTTTGCTCATATAATCAATTAACCTAGCTTCTTGATTATGATAACCTATAAGGAATAATTATATTAATAACAGAGCTGTTAAACAAAAGAATGAACTGTCTTGAGAAGGCAGAGAGTTTCCCTTCAATGAAAATGTTCAGCGACTGGCTGATCACTTATTGGAGATACTGTAGAAGGCACCCCTATCCAGGTAGGGGTTGGACCCCCTGACCTCAAGGGTATTTTCCAGCTACGGGATTCTAGGATTTGTATACATATCTTGTAAGTTCTAAAGTACTATATAGATGTCAGCTAAAAAAAACTATCAGTGGTGGTAGAGAAGAGGTACCTTGTGGCATGTAATCCTCTTTATGGTCCCCTCAGCCATACTTACTGCTCTTCTATGGGATGGCAAAATATTGCTTAGATCTGAAAGGGAACTTTGAGATCATCTCATCAAATATAATCATTTTTCAGGTAGGGAAACAGAGACCCAAAGAGAAGTGGCTTACTCAAGGTCGTACAGCTGATAACTAGCAGAGGAAGGACTGGAAGCCAGAGTCTCTAACTCTAAGTCCAGTGTTCTTTCCACTACCCAATACTGCCTCCCAGAACTGAAGAGAAATGTAAAAGGGGCCAACTGAAAATGAGCCTGTTGAGAACAGTAAGACTGCTCGTGTGTGCATAATCCACTTCCCTCTTTGTCTGAAACCCTTGTCTGAATTCTCTGTCTTGGCACTGAATATCAGTAGATTGGAGGGTTTTCCTTGAAACAATATGTGCAAGGGTAGGAAAAAGTGATTTTTCTGCCTCTCCCACCGATGTCTGCAGCCATATGTCTCCCATTATTTTTTTATTTTTTAGATTCCTGAACATTACCAGTTTGAAGTAAAAACTCTGCAGGTCTGAACATAAACCAGAGTCATATATGGGATTTTCCTCTGTCCCACTGAAGCCCACACACACAAAAGTAAATTCTGTCAGGGAGATGCAAGGAAGAGATGTGGGATCATTTTGTGGTTTGGGTACTGCTGCCACATTTTTAAGAACTTACATCATGAGAATTGCTTTTCCACTACATTCTTCTTCCCAATTGGTCATTAACTCTATGTGTATATGTTTGAGGTTGGGATGGGGAACAGAAGCAAAGACACGACAGGGATAACAATCAAAGCTAAGCAAAAAGCATCATAAGTTGCCCCAGAGAGTAAAGAGTTCCTAGTTCCTGGAAGTCTTGAAGAAGAGGTAGGATGGTCACTTCTCGTGAATGTTGTTAATAGGGATTATTGCTCAGGTGAGGGTTGAACTACATGCTTTGTAAGGTCTCTTCTGACTCTGATACTTCATAATTCTACGAGCCTTAAAAATCCTTGCAGAAATGCCACTCTTAAATCAACCACTCTTTGTGATGATAGAAATGTTGGAAGGAACTCTCCCCTGTACTGAGCATGGTACTGCCAGGGGTCCCCTCTGCATCCCAGCTCTATAGCCCATCTTACTCCAACCACTAGGGATGGAATGGAAATGGGGCTGAATTTATCTAGGAAGAAAAGTTTATATCTACCCTACAGAGGCACCATGGAAGAATAGAAACCTAACTGTATTTGGAATTAGAAGATCAGGGTCTAAGTTTCAACTCCAACACTTGTGTGGGCTCAGACAAATCACTTTCCCTCTCTAGATCTAGATTTCCTCATCTATAAAATGGGAAGGTGGTATATGTATAGGAGTAGAAGATCTCAAAGGTTTCTTCCATCTCTGATATCCTATATTTTGAGAAGACCAAGACAGTACCAAACCACCCATCCAGACCGATAACACAAGAGAATTTGCCATTAGCAGGAGAATGAGACCCTAGGGAAGGTATGCAAAACAGAAAGCCAGGACTAGGCTTGAGCTGTCAGACCTTACATCCCAGAATTAAACACTCTCAAAGCTGGGAGGGACCACCCTGATGCTGGCTCAGCTCACAAACTTCCATCTAACCCAAGTCTGTCCCAGTATGTAATTCCAAGCCAGGCACTGAACTAGGAGCCTTGTAGTTGTTGACAATGGGGTCAGTTTGAACTCTAGAAGACTGGTTTCCCATTTCTTCCAGTGAGTTCTTTTTTTTAAGTGTTGCTGCCAACCCCCCACCCAACACAGAAATCTTTTCCAAAGCAATTTTTCACAAGTGGCCATTCAACCTCTGTTCAAATACCACCTGATGACAGCAAACTCACTACATTCAGAGATATCTGCCCTTTTAACAACTCTAGGGATAGATTTGTGATTTAGGGAACTCTTGATGAGGAAACTCTTTTCAAGTGAGGGTTGGCACATTTTCTACAACTTGAGAGTCTTAGAGAGTTGCCTAGAGCACCAAGAAGCTAAAGGACTTGCCCAGGACCAGACGGAAGAGTATGTGTCAGGAGCAGGACGTGAAACCTAACTCCTGCTCTCTATCTACTTTGCCTCTCTTTATAACAGTTGTAGCTATTAAAAAAGTTTTCATTGTATTGAACCAAAACCTCCCTCCTTACAATTTCTACCCATTCATCTGAGTTCTGATCTATGGAACTACACAGAATAACCTCAACCCTTACTCTATATGATAGCCCTAGAAATATTTAAAAACAGTTATAAGCACCCTCAGTTTTTAAACTGACAATTTTGTAACATGACCTCCAGATCCCCTTTTCATTGCCCTCTTCTTGAAGCTTGTCAATTTTTGCTTCTGAAAAGTGACACCAGAACTACACACAATATCCCAAATGTGACCCAACCTAGCAGAGAAGGGAAGGATGATCACCTCCCTGATTATGAACACTACTACTATTAACATAGCTTAAAATTTTATTAGCTTTTTTAAAAAAAATTCTTTATCTTACTGGTAGCTCATAATGATCTTGTATTTCTCTAAAATCCCTATATCCTTTTCATACAAATGGTGCAATATCACCCTTATCCTGTGCATTTGATTTTTCTAACCCAAGTATAACGGGTCTGTCTATATCAGGAGAGGGCAGTGGATTCACACTGACAATGGATGGAGAGGAAGAAGAGGGTAGGGGAGGGAAGGCAGAGGATGATAAGGGTAAGAAAAAAGCTCATCCCATCAAAATGATTAGGATGAGATGTGGGATGGGACATAGAAACAGGATACAATGCAGGTCTGTCTGCCCTTGTACTTAGGATATTCTGAACTACAAAGAAATTCATACATAAAAAATGCAAGAAAAGATCACAGTTAGCTCACTGCTGAAAAGCACAGTTACCAAATGAGAGGTCTTTGTGAGGTCTGGAAACCTATGCAGGGAATCTCTCTTTGCACCAAGCAAGTGTGATGCTTGTGTCTGCCCACTGGTGTCTTGTGCAGCAGCACCACCTAGCGTCCATCTCTTTGAGTAGGGATACTAGTATCAGAGGGACCTTGGATTATTGATTCTTTGACACAGAACAGAAAACTCCACTAAAGTGACAAGAGCACTATTTCTGGAGTCAGAATACTTGTGTTCAAATCCCTGCTACATTGCTGGTGATCTATGTGATCTTGGCCACTTCACTTGCCCTTTCTGGGTCTCAGTTTCCTCCTCTGTAAAATGAGGGTATTGATGATCTGAAGCTACAAATACTATGCTGCTTCAATCAGCTCTTGATGGCTTAAGTAAAGAATAAAGCATCTAGGTTGTACAGTGGACAGAGTGTTAGAATCAGAATCAGGAAGACCTGAGTTTAAATCCTACTTCAGATATTCACCAGCCGTGTGACCCTGGGGAAGTCACTTAACCTCTCTCACCCTCAGTTTTTCCATAATAGTGTGGATAATAATGGTGCCTTCCTCTCAAGGTTATTGTGAAGATCAGATGAGATCATACATACATATATTCAGAGAGAGAAACTCTGCAGATCTTAAAGTCCTATATAAATTATTACTATTTTGTTTATATTTATAAATAACTTCCCAATAAGCCTGTGAAATAGGTGGTATATATGTTGGAAAACTTAGACTCAAATAGATAATATAACTTGCCTGTGGTTATATAACCAGTGAGCAGAGCCAGAACTCAAATACCGGCTTGACCTTGAGTCCATAGTTTCTTCTACTCCACTATCCTACCTCTGCCTCGCTGATACTCCAATGAAGCATCTAATACCAGCCAGAGCTCTTTAACATGAAGCCCATGGCTTGTGTGGACCTCTAATGTTGGCATTAGGCTCTTCTGTTATTCCAGACTTCTTGGGAGACCTAGGGTCACATCGTTTTTGTGGTTAATAATGATCACAGATGTGTTCTCCAATCCCAGAACAGTAAGCACCATTAGTGTAGACAGGACAAGACAGAGGGTTGGCAATAGAGCCTCAGCAAATGTCCATAGTTAGGAGGTAGAAGGAGGAAAAGCAAGAGAAAAGCAAAGAGGAACAATTAGTGGGGAAAGAGGAGGAAAGGATAATATAGCATCACAGAAACCAAAAAGGAAAGGGTCCCAGAATGAAAAGACAATCAACAATGTCAAAGACAGCATAAAGGTCGATGAGGATGGAGAAAAGGTAATTAGATGTGGCAACAACGTCATTGGTGATCTTGAATACTAAGGTTTCAATTGAATCTTAGGTGTTGCAAGAGATCTTAGGCAAATCATTTAGCTCACAATTCTATGCATTGTAAGGATTAAAAAGTGTTTGCCTTGGATCATCATATGAGAAAAGTATTAAAATTATTATTTTCCCTGTTTTAGTTTCAGTTGAGGAATCTGAGACTGAGAAAAGTTAGGCTATACAACTAATTGGTTTCAGAACCAGATCTCAATCCAGGTGCTCCTTCCTTGTACAGACAATTTTTTTTTCTGCTGGCCAAAATGATAAACCACCAGCAATTGTTTCCAGCATGACAGACATAAAGTAGAAATATGATGCACCTCTGGGAGTTTCCTCTAACCCTTTGTCTTTGCTTCTCTATTGCTTTTTAAAAACTGATATATGTTGTTTTTACTTAATCTGTCTATCCATATATGTGTGTATATATATTTATATATTACATATATACACGTATATACATACACACATGTATGTGTATGCATGTATCCCTTCCTTAAAACAAAGAGGGAAAAAGGTCAGTAAAACTAACCAATACACCAACCAAAGTGTAATGCTATAGTATTCAGTGTTTCTCATTCACAGTTTCTCACCACCACAAAGAAGGGAGGGAGATTTTCATTGTTTTTATTTGTATATTTATCAGGAAAAATGGAAGCTGAGGGGAGTCTCAGGCCTCCCCCATCACCACCTCTGGTGGTACTTTGTTGGCTAAAGTATCAGGGAATTCAGATTAACAATCAAGATTTAATAGGCATTAAAAGGAATTTTCTAACTCCAAGTCAGATAGTTGGTTGGGAATACAGATTCTCCTTTTTAACTCTGACCCAGGCTCACTATCCATCTATGCTGCCTGCCTTAGATAGGCACACTAATGGAGTTCTTGCCCATTTTTCCCACAAATATTTCTACAAATCCTCCATAAAAGATCTTCCCGATGGACTAACGGCTTATAAAATTTCAGAGACAGCATCATAGCATTCTAACTGTCCACATGTTAACCTTTACTTTTCTTTCGTTATTAGCCCACTTCTTCTGATCATATATGTTCCTGATGTCTTTTATACCACTTCTCATGCACAAATCAACTGTAATTGGAATCATTCACATTCATGTAGTGCTTTAAGGTTTGTAAAGGTTCTAGGCATGGAGTCAGGAAAACCTGAGTTCAAATTCTGCCTTTAATTTTTTTCAGTTTTGTGTGACCCTGAGCAAGGAGCTTAACCTTCATGTGACTCAGACATTTCCCCAAAATTATCTAAGTCCTAAACAAAGTCACAATCTGCAATAGTGGAGAGATTGGCCAAACTGATAAAAAGCACAGCTTCTTTACACAGTCCTATATTCAAAGTTTTTGAAGGTGTCCTTGCCTTACCACATCCCTATGGAACAGACATTGAAAGTATTAATCCCACTTTATAAATTCTCTCTCTTTTCTTTTCTTCTCCTACCTTTATGATCATTCCTCCCCAGTCTCCCTTGCTGGTTAGCCATTCCTATCACTTCCTCAAAGTGACAGGATACCCCAAAGCCCTGTTGTGAAACCTTCTCTATTCTTTATCTATACTTTCTCTGAGGGAACTTGTCAGCTCCCCCAGGCTCAATTATAATATCTATGAGGATAACTCAAAGATCTATACATGCAGTCCTGGTCTCTCTCCTAAGCTCCAGGTCTATATCAAGAACTACCTATTAGACATTTCAAACTCAACATGTCCAAAGCAGACCTCATTATCTCTCTCCTTAAACCCACCTCTCTACTAAATGCCCCTATTTCTATAAAAGGCACTACAGATCTTCTGCTTTCCCAGGTTCATAACCTCAATGTTATCCTTAATTCTCCCTCACCCCACATACCCAATCAGTTGCCAGATCTTGCTATGTCTACCTTCACAATACCTCTCATATTCAACCCCTTCTCTAAACTCATATGCTTAGTTCAGGTCTTCATCATCTCCAGCCCAGATTATTGAAAAGTTTCCTAATTGGTCATCCTGTATCAAGTCTCTCCAAACTTCAATCCATCATCCATACAGCTGCCAAAATTATTTCCTTCATTTTCCTGATGTTGTTACTCCCTTATTTGATAAGCTCCAGTGGCTTCCTATTGCCTCTAGGATCCCATATAAACTCCTCTGGCTGGTCCTTCATGATCAGGACCTAACCTATGTTTCCAGTCTAATAATATATTACACTCTTCCCCATTCTCTACAATCCAAGCAAGTCAATCTTTCTGTTACTCATAAATGGCACTCCATCTCTCATCTCTCTGCCTTTGTATTGGTTATTCCCCATACTTAGAATGCATTCCTTTCTCAACTCCCCTTCATCAAATACCTAATTTCCTTCAAAAATCCTTCAAGAAATCCATCACTTCCTCTAAGTACGAAGGCCCTTGCTGATCCTCCAAACTTTTCTCATTCCTTAACTATCTCATATTTATTCAATACCTTAAAACATCCATGTTGCCTCTCCTAACAGAAATGTAAGAGCCTGGAGGGCAGAGATCATTTCATTCTTTGTATCTGCAAGCCTAGCCTAACCCCTGGGCACACAGTATACATTTAATAAATACTTATTAATTGATGAGGAAAAAAACTCAAGCAAAATTACTTGTTCACATGGTTAGTAATCATCAGAGTCAGGATTTGAACCCATATTTCCTGACTAAAAAGCTGAGCACAACTGGGCCATCTCTTATCCACTGCTCCTCATCCCTAAAATGTTTGACACATAGAAGTCTGTCACCATGTAATGGCAGCCAGGAGGATAAAATGGCCGGACAGATGGAGTGAATGAAGTAGGTAGGCCTGGGAAATCACTGGCTCAGATCCAAAGACACAAAGTTTAACAACATGCCTGGTGATTTTAAGGGAAGCTGTGAGAACTATCCTTTTTGGTAAGGGAGTACCAACATTCTAAGGATTGATTGGTAATTTATTATTGAAGACTCACTTATTCCCCTGACTTAGAAATGGGAGGAAGAAAAGAAGCCAAGACGGTAGAGAAGCAGGAAGAGGTAGAGCAAGTTCCATCTCCCACCACCCCCCAAAAAAACAGATCTAGAAAACACCAGACTGAATCCTGATTGGGAAATCCAATTTAAAAAAGAAAAAATCAGTCATTTTTAAAGTCCAGACAAGCATAGGAGTTGGAGAGATCTATAAACACTGGAGTCAGAGTCTAAAAGGAGCCACATAGCACAGAGCCCTCCCGTAAAGGGAGAAGCCGTGCACCAGGGCAAAATGAGATCCATGCGGGGCACTACAACTTCCTGTGGGAATGGGAACAAGGACCAACTGGAAGCTTTGCTGTCTACTGTTCAGGTCCGAGTCACAAATCCAAGATAGACTGAGGAGGGGACCTGTACCCAAAGGTAGTATTGTGGGACAAAGAGCAGTTGCAGTGTAATGAGAGAAGTCCAGAAGCAAGCAACAGCTGTGTGGCCAATACCCCATGAGCTAAGAGAGTGGTTTTAGTTCTAACTAGCCCAGTATTAGGGCTGGAAATAAATCTCAGACAAAAAGGAAGCCTACAGTTCTGTCATTCTGAACCAATAGCACTTCCCATCTGGATAAGTGTAGCTGAATTCAGTAGTAATCTACTGTTGCCCAGACTCAAACCCAGGTCATAAAGTTAGAGCTCAGACTGAGAGGGGAGAATGGTCAGACTCTGCTCAGGATAAGACCACATTATAGGCAATGAAAGTTTAGAGGTCCCTATCCTAAGCTGTCCCTGAAAGCCTAGAATTCAGTACCTCAAGAAAGTAGCAACAGGACGAGCCCCAACCTTCCCTTCAATAATGTCCAGAATTCAACCTTAACAAGTCTGAAATTAGGAAGTAGGCTGAAAAAATGAGCAAACAAAAAAAGCTCACCATAAAAAAAAAAACTATTAAGCAAAACCTCAAAGAAAAACATAGCTTAGGCACAAATTCAACCTGAATTCCTGGAAAAAATGAAGCAAAAGTTTTTAAAAGAGTTTAAAATGTTTTTTTAAATAAATAGAATAAGAGCTTTGGAGGAAAAATGGAAAAGGAATTAACAGTTTGGACCAAAAGGTACAAAATCTTGCCCAAGCAACACACTTCCTGAAAATGAAAATGGACCAAATTAAAGCCAATGACTCCATAAGGCAACAAGAAATACTAAAACAAAGTCAGAAAACTTTAAAAAAAAAAGTAGAAAACATAAGGTATCTTACTGAAAAAACAACTGACCTAGAAAAGAAGAGAAACAATTTAAGGGTCATCAGACTATCTAAAAGTCATGACCAAAACAAGAGTTTAGATAGCATCTTTCAAGAAATCTGAAAAGAAAACTGCCTAGATCTCTTAGAACCAGAAAACAAAGTGGAAATAGAATATACTAATAACCTCCTGAAAGAAGCCTCACGATGAAAACTCCTAAGAACATAATAGCCAAAATTCAGAGCTTCCAGGTCAAAGTAAATTAGTACAAGCAAACAGAAAAAATTTCAATAGTGAAGAGACACAGTCAAAATCACATGCAACTTAGCAGCCACCACTATAAAACACTGGAGAACTTGGAATATGATATTCCAGAAGGCGAAGGTACAGGCTTACAACCAAGAATAACTTACCCAGAAAAACTGAGAATATTATTAATCATACAGTAGGAAAAGTGTTCTTTTAATGAAATAGAGGATGTCCAAACATTCCTGATGAAAAGAACAGAGCTTCCTATAAACTGAGAAGTTCAAACGTAAGAGTTAAGAGAAACAAATAGGTAACAAGAACAAGCAATCTTAAGGAACCAAACAAAGATAAATTGTTTACAATCTAATATAGAAAGATAATACGTGTGCCCCCTCTGAACCCAACCATTTTCAGGGATCACAGAAGTAGTCTAATTAGACAGAAGGCCTAGAAGTGGTTTTGTTATGCCTTAATGACCTTTTAAACAGCATGAAAAGAAGAAAAGAGGAATCACCATGGTGGAGGACAGAAAAGAAGGAAAGGTTAGGGGAAACTATCTCACTTAAGGTATATAAGTAAAAGCCCATGTAAATAAGGAGTAAGAAAGGGGGAAGCAGTTGACACTTCAATTTCACTCTCATTTGAACAGGTCAGAGAAGGGAAGAATATATGTATGCACAGAGGTGGGTACAGAAATATATTTCACTCAACAGGGAAATAGGAGGGAAAAGGGAGAAAGTGTAAAGGGAAAGTGTTAAGTGCCTACTATGTGCCAGGCACTGTAGTTAGCATTTTACAAATATGATTTCATTTGATCCCCACAACAACCCTGTAAGGTAGGTTCTATTATTATCCCCATTTTGGGGAAACAGAAGCAGCTAAAGTGACTTGCCCAGAGTCACACAGCTAGTAAGTATCTGAGTCCGGATTTGAATTCAGGTCTTCCTGACTCCAGCCCTGGCACTTGATGCACTACAGCACCTAGCTGCCTCAAGGGACAGCTAGATTAAGGTGAGGGGGTAGAATTAGTCATAAGCAAAGCAACACTGGGTAAGGATGCAAAAAAATTATAGCTTTTTTTGAGGTAGCAAAAAATGGGAATCTGAGGGGTGTCAATCCACTGGGGAATAGCTGAATAAGTTGTGGTATATAAATGTGATAGAATATTAATGTACCATAAGAAATGATGAAGGCACTGGTGTCCAATAAACCTGGGAAGACTTGTATGAACTGATACAGAGTGAAGTGAACAGAACCAAGAAAACAATTTATACACTGACTGACTTAAGAACTCTGGTCAGTATAATGACCAGCCATGATTCCAAAAGACTAAGGATGAAACATGCTGCCTCTTGACAGAGATGTGAAAGACCCAGAATGCAGAATGAGCCATATTACATAAATGAAGATTTGTTTTGCTTGACTATACATGTTTGTAACAAGAATTTTGTTTTGTTTTTCATCTTCAGTTGGAGGGTGGGATGATGGAATTAGATAGAAGGCATGATTTTATTACAAAAGATGGATTTTTGCTGATTGCAAAAATAAAATACAATTTAAAAAATGGAAAGGGAGGAGAGAAAGAAGTCTTGAACCCTGGAAGAAGTTAATAAAGAATTACAACTACTAGTTAAAGAAAAAGGAATATTGAGCTTACTTCATGAATTATAGCTACTAGTAAAAGAGAAATAAAATGTTGGGCTTACTTCGTGAATGATATTTTAACCCAACAATTATATGTGTGTGTGTGTGTGTTTACGTTGTAATGGAGAGACAAACACAAAACAAATAGATACAGAAAAGACTGCCCTTGATCCCTCTTCCCCTTTCCTCCATGATTATCTCTGATCCAGCTCCTAACTCAGCTCTATGGCCAACAGTTATTGTCACGAATTACATCTTTCAAGTCATCTTTGACTATCATGTGATCATCTATCCAAATGGCAGCCTGACACATTGAGCCCAGACAAGTTGGGACACACCCACACTATGTGTGGCACAATGACTGTATGCCAGCCTGGGCAAGTGCCCTTTCCCTAATGTCAGAGAAAGAGTAGCTAAAGAACCTCTCTGTGAACTCTGTACACAGGCTGTGCTTTGGCCTGCAAGGTGGTGGTTCTAGGAAAGGGCTCTGGAGCTAGACCAATAGCAAAGTGACTCAACAGAAGGGTTTCGGGAGAGAACCCTCCAAGAGAGAAGGTATAAGAGAGAGAATGGAGGGAACAAGCATTACAAACACTGGGGTCAGGATCTATCAAGGAGACACACAAAGCACAGAGCCCTCAGCTGGGAAGGTAGGCAGCAAAAGTCATTCTGGGACAGTATGTGTTGACAGAATACTTTAGGAGGGGGCAAGGGCAGGAAGAGGCAGAGATGTTTTGGCTAATATAGAGACACTGCCTCTGGGGAATGTTCCCAACAGGAATAAACCACTTTTAGAACTGACCTAGTTATCTTTGAGTCTATTTGAGATTGCAAATATGGGCATTGATCCTAACAAGTTATACCAAGTTAAACTGACCAGTCTGGCCAGGGGGTTGAGGGAAAACTGCATTAGGAAAGCACTGTTGTCATCATGAGGCCATGCAGAGTCTAGAGGGCCCCCTCAAAATTCCACAAACACTTCATGAATGCCATCTTTTAGGATGTCATCTACTAGAATGTAATCATTTGCAATGGCACACACAGCCCAGACATGCCAGGGCAATCCCACACTACATCAGAAGCAGATGCCAGATCAAGGGAAAACATTGTACTCTTGACTCAGGAAGGATTCCTTAATCACATCATTATCATTTAATGTACCTTAATGGACTCACCAAAGACTCTGATATGGATAGTTGGCTGCCCATCTCTGGACATAATCCAACTGACTAAAGTCCTTCCCAAGATGTAGGACCCAGAATTGAAGACATGAAATTGAATTTTCTAAATATGGTCAGACTAGGGGAGAGTCAACAATTGAATTATCATCTCCTCTTTCTGGACGTTATGCTTCTTGATGAAGCCCAAGGTCACATTAATTTTTTTGGCTATATTATATTATTGGTTCATATAGTGCAGTGCACTAACCCCTAGGTCTATTTCACATTACCTCTTGTCTAGCTGAATCTCTCACATAGTGTACTTGGGGTCAAAAAAAAGCAGTCACTTACATAAGAATAGGAATGTACATTTTTCCATATTAAGTTTCATTTTATTACATTCAATTCAATAGTCTAGACTGACAAGCTCCTTTTCTCATCGCCAGCTTCTCCTTGGGTACTACAAGAATCCATGGATGACATGGGTGACAATCTGAGAGTGGAGAGAGGAAAACTCCACATCTAAAAAGCATATCTTTCAGGCTGGGATTACAATATGGATTAGCAACTCAAAAAAAAAGCCGCAAGTTCAACTAATCTCCACTTTCTAAATGATCTGTGCATACTAAGAACTTGGACAGTCTTGCCATAGTAGATGGTTAAATCAAAAATCTAAATGTTGAGTTTAAAATATTCTTCAACATGCCCCCATTGATCCCTGGCCTCTATGATACCCATTCTGCACCTATTGTCACAGCATTTTGAGGGTGGCATATAGGATACATTGGCATGATTCAAAAAGAATTCATTGTTGATTCTTTGGTTTCCTGTGTCTGTTGCACTGTTTATAACCCAGGGCCAACCTCAGCACAAAAAAGGCTAGGATGGGGTCCTCAGCCTGACAGGAAGATGGAGGGTTATAAGTAAGTATGGACTATTAAGGTCAGAATATCCAACCATAATGACTACCTTCCCACTGCCATGATTACCATGGCTGAGTGTGTGATGGTTTGGTAAACTCCCTAGCCTGCCATTCAGTCTCCTCAACTGTAAAATGAAGGATTTGGTATAAATGACCTCAAAGGTATGTCTATCTGTAAATCTATGCTCTTATGAAAGTAACTCTATTTTAGGGCCTCCATAGTCTGGCTCCAACCTGCCTTCCCAGCTTTCTTTCCACTCCGGACTCCCCTATCCCTGATTGGTGAGCTTTTCTCCTTACCTTGCCAGGGTTCAGTCCACACTGCATTCTACTCTCGCCTCACCATGAGCCTCTACTCTTTAAATGTCTCAGCCAATACTGTACTGCTGGCTCCCCTAACTGAAGGAGCCCCTCACTGGGTCTAGCCATCTATACAACTTCCTTCAGTTTCCTCCTCATACCCATTTGGGTGCCCTCCTCTCTCACCATTTAGCATGTTTTTGCCATCTTCTTTCATTATAATGAGCTCCTTGAAGGCAGTGATCATCTTTCTTGACTACATATACTGTCTGGAACATGGTCAGTGCTTGATAAATGTTTATCTCTTACATTACTCCCCTTCATGAACTCTACATGAAGTATATGGGTTATCTAAATATCTCCTTCACCCCTATCACTTTCTATCTTGTATAATATTTATCTGTGCCCATCTCAGATTCCTGCTACTAGATTGGAAATTTCTTAATGACAAGGTCTGTCATTTTTCAGCTTTGCATCCCTTGTACTGAGTGCAGGGCCCTACTCATTGGTGGTACTTCAAAAATGGTTGTTAAATTTAATTGATTTTGGAATTATCCTAAAAAAGAGACTAAAACACCACAGTCTATAACCACTAGCAGTCACATACCCCAAGGAGGTCAAATAGAGAAAGAAGGTTTCAAATACATTAAAATATTTATAGTAGCATTCTTTATAACAACAAAGAACTAGAAATAAAGTGGATGCCCATTGATTGTGTAATGGTTTAACAAATTGTAGTACATTAATATAATGGAGTATTACTGTGCCATAAGAGACAAATATGAAGAATACAAAGAAACTGAGGAAGACTTATATGAACTGATATAAAATGAAGTAAGCAGCACCAGAAAAGCAATATACACAATGACCACAGTGTAAATGGAAAAAAATGATAATTTTTAAAAACTGAATATTGGGTAATTATAATGAACAAACTCATCCTGAAGAAGACACAAAGGAACCTTCCTCCTTCCTTTGCAGAGGTGGGTGGCTATGACCACTGTTTTCAGTCAGATTCTAGTTAGTTTTGCTGAATTGTTTTTTTTTTCTCTATGTAATGTTGGATGACCCTCTAAGTAGGAGATGGAGAAGAGATATATTTAGAAGTGAAGGGGATATAATATAGATAGATAAAAAATTCAAAACCAATAGAATAAATTAAATTTGTATTCTCCAATGCCCACCATCACCTCCTCCCCTTATTGGCAGATGAGGGTAAGGTAGTAATACTTTTCATATTTCTGGTTTTTTTGATTTTTATAACAATCCTGTAGGGAAGACACTGGATAGATTCTCATCATCAATTTTGAGGAAGAAATGAAGGTTCATAAAGATTAGTTCATATAGCCAGTAAGTGGGAAAGTCTAGACTTGAACCTAGGACTCTTGACTCTTAGTCCAATTCTCCTTTCTCTATACCACTGGTGTCAAATTCAAACCAAAACAGATCCCTGCAGATACGTGTTGACTTATAAAACCACAAATTAACATTATCTATGTTGTACTGTATTTTTATTATTTTGTTAAACATTTCCCAATTACATGTTAATCTGGTACCACTAACTCTAAGAAGTCACTTAATGATCAAATTAAATTTTCATCCTAGGCCACTGACCCCAAAATGGCTCCAACTGTACTAGCTCCCACCAGCACACACATTCCAGTGGGGTCCCAGAGAAAGACACTAACTTCTCCATGACACAAAAACAGGACACTCCTGCCCTGACGTGGGGCATTAAGAGATATGTTGCATTATGTTGCATTAAGAGAATGAGGGAGCTGAAAGCTCCCTGTACTCTGTTCTGGTGAGTCTACTTCTGAAATGCTATGTTCAGTACATTTTTAAGAAGGACAGTGACAAACTGCTGTATGTTCAGAGAAGTGTGATCAGAGACGGTAAGGAAGGTGGCAATCATACCATGAAAGGTCTATTCGAGGAATTGAGCATGCTTAACCCAGAGAAAATATGACCTGGATAGAGGACTAGGTAGGGGGAGGGGGAAAAGATAATTCAAGGATCATCATATGAAAAAAGAACATTCACTTCTTTGGGATATTGTAGAAGGAATTTCTCTTCATTTATGGATTAGAATAGATAACTAGTAAGGTTCTCTTTCAACTCAAAGACTGTCATTTGACAACTGAGTGGCATCTGCCTCTGCCTCAGGGTAGCACACATAGAACTCAGGAAACCATCAATGAAAAGTTCAGTCATGGGTACTGAAAGGGGGGAGTGTCTCATACACCAAGGGCTAGGACAGGCTATTTTTCAAATGGGTGCTCAGAAGACTAAACACAAAGTAACCCTAAGGGGGCTTCAGTGTGTAAGTCTGCACTTCTATGCTGCAATTATCAGCTCACATTTATCTATATAGGTAGTTTTGGAGGCAACATGGTATGGTGGAAAGAAAACTGATTCTGGTGTTAGAGGATATAGGTCCAAATTCCACCTCTGTCATTTCTTACCTGTATGACTATGGGCAATCACTTAACATTCCTGGGGCTGTTTTCTCATCTGTAAAATGAAGGGATTAAACTAGAGGGCCTCTGAGGTCCCTACCAATTTTTCACTCATGATCCTATGACCCTGTGAGATTTATCTCCTTCCTAAATCATAAGGTCTATAGAAGCAGGGGTTGTGTCTTAGAGTTTAATCTCCCTAATGCAGAGTATCAAGGGCCTATAGAAGAAAACTGTAATCCATAACTGTGTCAATTTTTAACAGGTTAGGAAAACCTCAAAAATTTCCTTAATGACACTTATGCATAACCTTCCCCAATGTGTGTGTATATATTTATACACATTTTTTTCAAGGCCATTGACTTTACTGGTTTTTTTAAAACTCTTTACAATGGCAGCAAATGTCATTCTGCCAAAAGGTTACCCAAATAGCATAAACCAGAAGTGGGAACCTAGAGACCCACTCAGGAAAGCTGACCATCACCATTGGAATTTAAGGGACAGAAGGGACACAAGGCATTCTGAGGGAACAGGGATGCTGAAATGAGCAAACATAATGATAAGAGACAATTCTCAGAGTAGAGGAGAAAGCACAGGGAAGGATGGTAAAAACCATTTCTTGGTGGGGGTGGGGAAAAATATGGAAAGGAAGGAGGGACAGGATTTCCTACTTGAGGGTGCTAACTCTGAAGAGCTATCACGATGACATCACACCATTCTCGAAGGCAGCAAAGGCAGTTTGCTTGGCATTATCCTGCTGGCTGTCTTTGAGCTGCTTCTGGAAGAGGTCTTTATCTTTTTTTCAGCACCAGGAACTAGCCAAGGCCACAAAGATTCACTGTGACTTTGGCTCTGCCTCAGTTAAAAAAAAAAAAGAGCCACTCTCTTGCCAAATGGCTGCACCATTACCTCAATCCAGTATCTCTCAATTATATCTTTAATATGAACAACTTCATAGGGGTAAAGTTTATCTACCATGTCAAGAAGGACTTCCTTTTATTGAATGTCTAAAGTAGGTTCTTTTAAGCTTTAAAGGGTATAAGCTAACTCTAAAGCATCACTACTCTCTTCAACTGATCCTCCTTTGGCATGAATTCTAGTTCCCTGACCATCCTGGTTACCCTTCTCTGAAAATGTCCTTCAATCTGTCACATAGAACCGAACACAATATGCTGGATATGGTCTAGCCTTGACATAGAAGAGAAGGACAACCAGTAGCGGCAGTCTAGGATATTCATTTGGGTGGTCATAACTTATTGTTAACTCATATGGAACCTGCAATTCACTAAATCCCCCAGACCATTTTCACATAAGCTATTGTGTAGAAACACACCTCCCATCCTGCCCGGTTAATTTTTTGGAGCTTAAGTGTCAAATGTTAACTTTATCCTAATTAAATTTTATCTTATTAGATTTCTTCTACATACATATATGGATACAGACTCTATTATCTAATGTGTTAGTTATCTCTCCTAGCTTTATGTAATTGGCAACTTTGCTGTCTATGCTGTTTATGCCTTTATCAAATGTTGTTGAATAAGTGCATAGGCGCCAGGACAGATCTCTGGAATCCTCCACTGCAAACTTCCTCCCAAGGTTACATAGAAATATATAAGACCATTAGCTTGAAATTCATTAACTTAGGGGCAGCTAGATGGGGCAGCTAGATGGCACAGTAGATAGAGCTCTGGCCTTGGAGTCTGGAGGACATGAGTTCAAATCTAATCTCAGACACTTGATACATACTAGCTGTGTGACCCTGGGCAAATCACTTAACCCCAATCGCCTCACAAAAAAAAAAGAAATTTATTAACTTAGAAATTCATAAGAACAATGTTGTTATTGAGTCATTTTTCAGTCATGTCCAACTCTTTCATGACCCCATTTGGTTTTTTTTGTTGTTGTTGTTTTGGGGGTATATTTTTTGGCAAAGATGCTGGAGTGGTTTATTATTTTCTTCTCCAGCTCATTTTATAGATGAGGAACTAAGACAAACAGGGTTAAGTTACTTGCCCAGGGTCAAAAAGCTACTAAGTGTCTAGGGTCAGATTTGAAGTCACAAAGATGAGTCTTCCTGACTCCAGGCCCAGCACTCTATCCACTGCGTCACCTAGTTGCCCTAAAAGAACAAAAGCTTGGTAATAAGAGTTTACATTTTTGCAGTTCTTTGAGACCTACAATGTACTTTTTATACAGATTATATTTGATCTGAGGCAGGTCAAATAATAATATTGTCCTCATTTTACAGACAAGGAAACTGGAAAAGTCAGTTCACTTTTCTGAACCCCAAAATCTTAAAAAGTGCTTTACATATACTATCTCATGGTATTCTAGGATCGTAGAAGTAAAGTTGAAAAGCACCTTAGACGTCATCTAGTGAAACCCTTTCATTTTACAGGTAAGAAACTGAGGCCCAGATGGGTTAAATTATTTGTCCAAGGTCACACAGGCAGTTAATAGCAGAGCTACCCATGAAATAGACAATGCATCACTGTCTGCATTTAATAGATGGGTAGGCTAAGGCATGGAGTAAATTGACAGCTAGTAAGTATAGGAAGTGTAAATCCCTACTTTTTTTGTTTTCAGTCAAGAATTCTTTTTAGAGCTTTATGTTGTCCCCATCCCTCCTGACCTTTTCAGGTTAATTTCTTTTTCTATTCACATAGCATAAATCTGGCCAAGTATTTGTAGCTGGCCAACTGACCTAAATAATTATCCTCAGTCCCAGTGTGAACGCTGAATCCTACTAAGTAAAACTAGTACAAGCATGCTGACATTTCCTAAAGTACATCCGTGGGGAATTAGATGAAGCAACCTACTTTTCACTGATGACCATTTGTCGAGTTTCTCATTTTTCCCAGTCTACTAAGTCTCAATTTGCCAAGCTTCACATTGTAGCGCAAGAATTCTTTTAAATTTGGCATTTTCAGAAGGGCTAGTTGCTTAATTTTTGCTCTGATATATCAAGGATCCATGGTTTAATTCACATACATGCTCCTACCAGCATATATCACAACAACTCCATAAAAACATCACAGAGGCGGAAAACTATTGTGCTGTAAGAAATCATGAAGGGGGTGGTTCCAGAAAAACCTGGTAAGATTTATATGAACTGAGAGAGAGAAAGAAGTGAGAACCAAGAGAACAATTAATTTACACAATAACAGCAATATTGTAAAGAAACTCCACTGTGAAAGATGTAATAACTCTGATCAACACCATGATGCACCACTGTTTCAAAGGACTCATGATGAAACATACTGTCCACCTCCAGAGAGAGAACTAGTGGACTCTAACTGCATATTGAAACATATTTTTTCTATTTCTTTTTTTAAAAACATGGCTAATGCAGAAATTTGTTTTGCATGACTTCATAGTGGTATTTTTTTTTGCCTTCTCAATGGCTGAAAGAGGGAGATAATCTGGAACTGAAAATCAAATAAAATTGAATGAAAAAAAATCACAGAATTTGAGAGTTCAAAAGGGCCATCTCATCCAGTATACTTATAGAAGGAATCCCGGCTCAGATTCTTAAAATTTAGCCACTGCTCAGATTCCTTAAGAGTCTGCCCAATATGATGGATGTTCTAATAAACCTTGTCTTTGGCTAAAAGAAGATTTGGGTCAAATTCTTTCGAGCAGTATCCACATGTTGTGATTTTGGGGTCCCAGCACCCCTAAACCCCTAGACCTCAACAGGATCACAAAGAGTTGGACATGACTGAAAAATGGCTGAACAGAAACAACTACGTGCCAGGCCTTGTGCTAAGCCCTGAGGATACAAATATGAAAAAGATAGACAGTTCCTGCCCCAAGGAGTAACACCAAAAGAAAACCCGAGGCAATCTGGGTTGAATGACTTGCCCAGGGTCACACAGCTAGTGAGTGTCAAGTGTCTGAGGTTGGATTTGAGCTCAGGTCCTCCTGACTCCAAGGCCAGAGCTCTATCCACTGTGCCACCTTGCTGCCCCCATCAGTACAGCATTCAGTTACGAAGTGCTTCCAGCCTAGGAAGACTTTACAGAAGAAGGAAGCAGAACCAAAAGAAAAATTTACACAATGACTATAACAATATAAAGGAAAAAGACTTTGCAAGACTTATGAACTCCAATGCAATGACCAAACATGACTTTAGGGGACTGTTGATGAAATATGCTTCCCACATCTTGACAGAGAGATGATGGACCACAGGGGTAGGATGAAATATACTTTTTTGGGCATGACCAATATGTAGATTTGTTTGGCTTCACTATGCTCATTGGTTACAAGGAAGGTTTCTACATTTTGAGGGGAGGTTGGGCAGGGAGAAAATTAGTGGAGAGAGGGAGGGTAATGACAGTGATTAAAAAAAAGAAAAGAGTATTAACGAAGCATTTATAAAAATGTACAGAATGGAACAGTAGAAGACTCAGCATAAGACAACTTTGGAACTAATGTGCTGAATACATGATGTAGTTAAAACCCAAACTGTATGTAATGAATTCATGGTTTCATGTATAATACTCCCTTTCTGTTCTTCTCTGTATATGGAAATGCTTATATTCCCTAGTGTTTGTTGAGATCAGAATAACAAAAACCTAACGACTTTTTAAATTAAAAAAAAAAACACACACTAATGTGCTTTCAAAAAAAAAAAGAAGAAGAAGGAATTTCCACCATAACACACCAAATTGCCTCCCAACCTCTGTTTGAAGACTGAATCATAGAATTTAAGAGTTAGGAGTCACTTTTGTGGCAGTCAAATTCAATTTGCACATGAAAAGAATCTCTACTATATCATACCTGGCAAGGGGTCATCCAGCCTTTGCATGAAGACCTCCAAGGAGGGGAATCCCACTATGCTTCAAGGTATCCCACTTAACTTTTGGACAGCTCTAATTAGAATATTTTTCCTGACATCAAGCTTAAATTTGTCTCTTTGAAACTTCCACCCCTATTCCTAGTTCTACTTGCTGGGGCCAAATAGAATAAGTCCACATAATAAGTCCTGCAAATACTGTACTTTATGACAGCTGTCATGCACTCCCTGAGTCCTGTCTTCTCCAGATTATACATTCCTTTAATTGATCTTCATAGAGGATTTAATCCTTTGCCATCCTGATTGCCCTCCTCTAGACATTTATCAATGTTTTTTTCTCAAAACTGAAGACAATAATCCAGATGAGGTCTAATAAAGGCAGAGTACAGTGGGACTGTCATCTTATGTTCCTAGAAGCCATTCCTCTCTTAATGTAGTCCAAGATTGCATTAACTTTTTTGACTGCTACGTCACACTGCTTTGTAGTCTACTAAAAGCACAACCTCTTTTTCAGAACTACTATCTAATCACGCCTCTCCCCATCTTGAACTGGTGAAGTTGATTTTATTTTTGTACCCAAGAATAAACTTTAAATTTATCCCTATTGAATTTCATCTTATCAGATTAAATTCATTGCTTTAATCTCTCAAGATCTCTTTGGAAACTGACTCTTATTCACCATCTTCTCCCTTCCAGTTTTGTGTTACATGCAAATTTTATGAGCATGCCATCTATACCTTTACCCAATTCATCAATGTTAAATAGAATGGGTTGAGAACAGATCCCTAGGGTAGCCCATTGAAAACTTCTCACCAAGTTAACCCTGAACTATTGTTGACTACTCTTTGAGTCTAGCCATCCAGCCAGTTCTTATTCCACCTAGTTGTATTATCATCTAATCCACATCTCTCCATCTTCTCCATAAATTACTTTGACCAAGGCTCTGCTACAATCTACATCCAAAGCCTTTCTCATCTACTAGTTTAGTAAAACTGAAAAAAAGGAAATGAGGTTAGTTTGCATGACCTACTCTTGATGAAGTCATGAGGGCTCTTTGTAAATACCTCTTTTCTTATCTAGATATTCACAACGATCTCTTTAATAATCTGCTCTAGATTTGTCCAAGGAATAGAAGCCAAGATCACTGGTTTAAAGTCTGCAGCCTCCGTTCTCTTCTCTTTTTAAAAAAATGAGACATTTGCCTTTCTACTATCTTGTGGTACCTCTTCCATTTCCCAAAATCTTTCAAATATTACTGACAGTGGCTCAGCAATCACACCTGCCAATTCTTTCAGCACCCAAGAATGAAGTTAATAATAACAACTAGCCTTTAGATAGTGCTGTGAGGTTTGCAGAGGGCTTTACATATATTATCTCATTTTATCCTCTCAACAACACCTAGAAGTAGGTGTTATTATTATCTCAATTTAAAGAGGAAGAAACTGAAGTAAAGAGATTAAGTGACTTGCCGAGGGTTATACATTTAATAACTGTCTGAGACATAGTGGATTTATAGAAGAAGGAAAAAAGTCATAACTTTAAAAAAAAATTAGAGACAAATGGAGGAAAATATAAACCTAACTTATAATTTTAAATATGAATGGATTAAACGATCCAATAGAACTAAAAAAAAGAATGACAGATTAGATAAGAAAACAAAACCCTACAATCTGCTGCTTATGAGAAACATATTTTTACAAAAGATAGACGTGGACTAAAACTGAAGGGAAGGAAAAAAATTTACTCTGCATAAAGTGAATCCAAAAAAGCAGGAGTTGCAATCAAGACATCTGATAAAGGAAAAACAAACATACAAAAAATAAAAAGGATAAACAAGTAAACTGCATTATGCTGAAAGGAACCATAGATTACAAACCAATATTAGTACTAAACTTATATGCATCCAATGCTTCATATAAATTCATAAAGGAAACATTAACTGAACAAGAATACGTATATAGTAACACAATAGTGATAGGAGACTTCAATGTCTCTTTCTCAATTTTGGAGAAATATAACAAAAAGGGAAAATATGGAACTGAAAAAACTAATGGAGAAACTAGAGCTAATAGACTTTATGGCATCTTCTAAGTGGGACTGCAAAAGAATATGTGTATTTCTCAGAACCATATGGAACTTTTAACAAAAATTGACCAGATATCAGGACATGGAGATATTATGAACTAATGTAAAAAGGTAGAAATAGTAAATATATTCTCTATGGACCATCATGCAATTTTTTTTCAAAAATCATTTGTGAAGGAACTACAAACAAAAGACACAAACCCAAATGGAGAATTAACAATGAAATTCTAAATAACAAATGGGTCAAAGAATAAATCATAGAAACAATTAACTGATTAATAAAACAATAATCAAAGAAAATTATTATAATGATGAAATAACATACCAAAATTTCTAGGATACAGCATAGCTTTTCATCTTAGTAGCGCCTGTCAGAGCTTATGCTCCAATGATAAAGCTTCAAAGAATCCAGGGTTTTTCCTATGCCACAGTGAAGTATCAGAGGATATCAGTAAGATTTTTTAATATGAATTTTCTATTGTCTCTGATATCTCTTCACTGTTTAATCTTATATAAAATCACTTTACGTCCCTAAGCCTAGATTTCCTCAACTGTTAAAAGAATAAACATTCAGCAAATTTACTGCTTCATTATTACTATTAATTTTGTACTTTAAACCCAAGGCACTATATATGGATCATAATTATTAAAACTAAATACATTGGCATATTAACATATTACTGGAGGAACTGTGAACTAGTACAATCATTCTGGAAAGTAATTTAGAATTTTGCAAATAAGGGGCAGCTAGGTGGCGCAGTGGATAGAGCACCGGCCCTGAAGTCAGGAGGACCTGAGTTCAAATCCGGCCTCAGACCAAACACTTGATACTTACTAGCTGTGTGACCTTGGGCAAGTCACTTAACCCCAATTGCCTAAAAATAAAACCCCCCAAAAAAAGAATTCTAGAATTTTTCAAATAATGAACTATAATGTCCATACCCTTTGACCTAGATTCCACTTCTAGTCATATACCCTTCCAGGAGATCATTGACAAAAAGAAAAGCTCCATAAATATAAAAATATTTATAGTATCCTTCTTTGTTATAATCAGAGAATTAGAAAAAAGTAGATGTTGATTGGGGAGGAGGCTAAATAATTGAGGTACATGAATGTAATTGAATTTTACTGCATTGTAAGAAATGAATATGATTAATGCAGTGAAACATGGAAAGACTTCTATGAATTACTGCAAAGTGAAATAAGCAGAGCCAGGAAAACATTACATACAATAACTACAATAATATAAGTAGAAAGAACAACAATCACAAAGCAATGGAAAATGAAAGTTGGAAAATTAAAAAGAACAAGTTTGGCCCCAAAGAAGAAATATGAGATAATATTTCCTCCCATCCCCCAATTAATTTACAGAGGTTCATAAGTATGGAACATTTAATACAATGTCAGATTTTTTTTGATGCATTGGTTTTGCTGAACTTTTTTTCTTTTCTTCCTCTTCATCTTGCAGAAAGCAGAATTTTGGAGAAGAGTAGCTAGGGATGAGGCTGCCTAACCTGGAAAAGTTGCCAAAGAAATTACTCAGTACAATTCCCATCCCAACTGCCCCATCTACATAGCCTTCCTCCTCGATCTGAAATAACAATAATAAACTCCCATTTCTATAGTCCCTAAAAAACTTACCTGGAACCATCCTTCTGTGGTAAACAATACAGATATTATAATCTCCAATTTACAGATGAAGAAACTGAGGCAGAGAGGGGTGACACAATTAATTCAAGGTCACACAGCTAGCATGAGATGGAGTCAAGCATACCTAGTCTTATCTAGAGTCTTATCTAGCTTAAGACAAATCTAGAAAGGATCCCCTCCCCACCTTCCTCCTCTTGCTTCCAGGTATGCCCTGCAGCTACAGAATTGAGAATCCAGGGAGCTGCAGAAACAGGCCAAGGAATGCACAAATGATATATGTATTTTGCTAGAACCATTCTAATGCATTTATATCACACTGTATATGATATACCAATGCTCCAGATGCTCATGTTGCATCTAAACTTCATCATTATAGTTGGGGAGATAAACAGTTGAGTTCAATTTCCGTAAGAAAATACAAAGGATAGGGGAAGAAAAGATGTCCCCCCTTCTCTGAGATGTGCCTTCTCTCCTCCCCATGCATCTGCCTTGTCCCACTTTTACTGCTTGATCTAGACTTCTGTCCTGTACCTGCATTTGAGCATGCCCGTACACATACACAAGCATGCAGACAAACACAAACACAAACACAAACACAAACACACACACACACACACACACACACACACACACACACACATCCCTGTCTGCTTAATTGCCGCTTCTGCCCATAGGACCATTTGGACTGGCCTCTCCTAGCAGGCTACACAAAGAATGAAGTAGGGACCAGCTAGATTTTCTGCTCAAAGACTCCCTAAGGTGATGTATTAAGGAGGATAAGGACATATAAAAGAACCAGCAACAAGAAAATTGTCACTGGAATGATGGAGAGATGGAAAAAGGAAGGGATAGGGAACTCCTACTATTAGGAAGCCAGATCCAAGATATGTGTTTTTTGGTTAGTGAGCTTTGTTGTCTTTATTTTAGCTGTATCCCCAGCACAGTGCCTTGCATATAGCAGGCGCTTAATAAATGCTTCCTGAATCCAAATGAGTATGGAGGGGGAAGGTGATGGGGAGAGAAATTAAGGATGAAATTGTACATGATCTCAAGGAAGTGTTCAACTTTGATTTGTTCTGTAGGTTCTCAAGAATTAATAAAAGATAGTTCTAGGAGAGATAATCTAAAAATTATTGTACTATCTGAAAGTCACAATCAAAAAAAGAGCCTAGACATCATCTTTCAAGAAATTATCAAGAAAAACTACCCTGATATTTTAGAACCAGGGGGCAAAATAGAAATTGAAAGAATCCACTGATCACCTCCTGAAACAGATCCCCAAAGGAAAACTCCTAGGAATATTGTAGCCAAATTGCAGAGTTCCCAGGTCAAGGAGAAAAAATTGCAAACAGCTAGAAAGAAACAATTCAAGTATTGTGGAAACACAATCAGGATAGCACAAGCTTCTGCATTAAGGGACTGCAGGCATGGAATATAATATTCTGGAGGTCAAAGGAGATAGGATTACAACCAAAAATCACCTACCCAGCAAAACTGAGTATAATCCTTCAGGGGAAAAAATGGACATTCAGTGAAATAGAGGCTTGAAAGCATTCTTGATGAAAAGACCAGAGCTGAATAGAAAATTTGACTTTCAAATACAAGACTCAAGTGAAACATGAAGAGGTAAACGGGAAAGAGAAATCATAAGAGACTTATTAAGGTTGAACTGTTTACATTCCTGCATGGAAAGATAATATTTGTAACTCATGAGACCTTTGTCAGTAGTTGGAAGGAAAAAATTATATGTAGATATATATATAGATAGATAGATAGATAGATAGAGGGCACAGGGTGAATTGAAGATGAAAGGGTGATATCTGCAGAATAAAATTAAGGGGTGAGATTATACTGGGAAAAGAAGAAAGGGAGAGGTAGAATGGGGTAAATTATCTCCCATAAAACAGACAAGAAAAGGCTTTTACAGTGGAGAGGAAGTGGGGGAAGGTGAGAGGGAATGAGTGAATCTTATTCTCAAAGGATTTGGCTTAAGGAGAGAATAGCATACACACTCAATTGGGTATGGAACTCTATCTTACCCTACATGAAAATGTGGGGGGGAGGGACAAGAGAGCAGGGGGATGATAGAGGGGAGGGCAGAGTGGGGGAGGGGGTAATCAGAAGCAAACACTTCTGAGGAGGGACAGGGTCAAAAGACAGAATAGAATAAATGGGGGGAGAGATAGGATGAAGGGGAATATAGTTAGTTTTTCACAATATGACTACTATGGAAGTGTTTTGCATGACTTCTCATGTATAACCTGTATCAAGTTGCTTGGCTTTTCAATGAGGGTGGGTGGGGAGCGAGGAAGGCAGAAAATTTGGAACCCAAAATTTTAAAAACACATGTTTAAAAAAAATTGTTTTCACATGCAACTGGGAAATAAGAAATACAGGAAATGGGATATAGAAATCTATCCTGCCCTATAGGAAAATAGAAGGGGAAGGGAATAAGAGAAGGAGGGGAGAGGTAGAAGGGAGGGTAGATTAGGGGAAGGGGTATTCAGAATGCATGCCATCTTGGGGTAGGGGTTGGGGCGAGATGGGGAGAAAATTTGGAACTCAAAATCTTGTAAAAGTGAATGCTGAAAACTAAAAATAAATAAATTTTTAAAAAAGAATTAATAGAAGAGAAAAACAATTTGGACTGACTGTATAAAAGTAATACTAATCATGGTCACCTATTTGAACCACTTATGAGTTGTGCTGAATTTCCAGACAGCCCAATAATGATCACATACAAACTTACTTTAATATTTCAAGGATCTAAAATTTCATCTATACAAGCAATCCCTCTTTCCTAACTGATGTAGATTCCAACCATTACCAGCCTTTGGATGGCTTCAGGAGTTGTCATGGCAAAAAAAAAGTCATCATGCCATGGTGACCAGTCTTCTGGTCATGAGCCTCTCCAGACCAACCTAGGCTAGTCCTTTGGAGACAGCTGCACACATACTCAACGCCTTTTCTTCTCGGTAGGATCCACCAGGGCTTATTATCTGCTGACATTGCTTATGAGAGTTGAGGGGTTCTCTCTATGCTAGGATGCAGTATCAGAAGAGGATGACATCATTAAATACATCAAATAAATTTATAATGCTGCCAGAGTTGGATTGGATCACAACAGTAATTTCTGCTCACAGATGCTCAGCCTTCAGTTTTTTGCTCATATGGTTACCTGTTCATGATAGAAGCGAAACTAAAGGAAAAGTGATCAGATTTCAAGTTCAGAGTAAGTGAACTTACCTGTCATCTACATTGCTGTGCATATTGCCAATTCACCAAGCGCAGGATTAGGGCACGTTTCTTTCAAAACAGCAAGCTCTATAAAAGAAAGGGAAATAATTCCACTAACCCCAATGATGCACATTGGATTGTTCATTTTTCAGACATACATGTTTCTCTAACTTATAAACATCTTAAGTGTCCCAGCAAGTCTGAAATTTAAAACATGGTACATCTTTTCCTACTGAAATAATGCTCTACATATCCTGGTCAATTTCTCAATGGGCTCATGAGTCTATCCAACACACAAGATAGAGGAAATTAATCTATCATTTAATCCTTTCAAGTATGAGAGCTGACTAGATAGACCTATAAGGTCTCTTCCAGGTCTAATGGTCTGTGATTTGACATCCTATGGTCTAAGGTTTCTTCCAACTCTGACCTTTTATGATCTTACCCGAGCTGAGGGGAGCCCATGGGTTTGGGAGGGTAGCTATTAAGGAAGCCATCTAGGAGGCAGCACGACAAGGAGAAAAAAACACTTGGCCTAAAATAAGATAGCTTAGATTCAAATGCGAGCTCTGATACTTACTATCTGTGTGATCACAGGTAAGTTACTTTCCTTCTCTAGGCCTCAATGTCCTCCCATATGAAGTGGGGATCATGATAGTTGTAATGCCTACAGGACTTTTATAGATATTAAATGAGATAATTCATATAAAATCTTTTGGAAGACCTTGGCCAAGTCACTTCACTCAGAAGTGGGACATGAATCCAGAACTTTCTAGCTTTCAGGATGGCTCTCTATCCTCTATATTATACTGCTTTTCTGTGTTGTCAATAACTTGCAAAAAAAAATGCTATCATTCACTGCCATGAAAACTTCTTTCTTATCTCACCATTGTCTTGGCCATAATAAGTATCTGCTAATCATGTGATATCATGGTTTCATGAGAATCAAAATTTCAAGTGAATCAAAATGCCAAATGACAGAAAAGACACCAGGGACATATCTGACCAGAAAAGGAGGTAGGGCAGTCACACAGAGAGGGAAGGATAGCAGAGAGAAAATTCAAATGTTACACTGGTATCCATGATATATTAAGGATCTTGAAGATTTTTGTGGAAGGAAATGGACAAGAATCCTATGGGATGAAGTGTGGGTGGATGTGACTTGCACCAAAGGAAAGAAAATCCATGCTAGGGATATGACAGATTCCTCAATGGATAATGGAATAATAAAGCATTAAGTGCTTACTATGTGCGAAGCACTGTGCTAAGTATTGGGGACAAAAACAGAAAATTGGGTCAATCCCTGCTTCAAGAAGTTCGAATTCTAATTGGGAGAGATAATACATAAAGCAGGATTCATGTTTATGTTCAGTTCATGACATGTGGATACCCCAGGCAGCAAAGTGGCAGGGCAAATGGCAAAGCCCTTCCTGTTGACCTTGTGGAGTAACAACAGGGAAGATGGTACCCTATGAAAAGGATAATAGATCAAAGGTTAGAATAGAATGGAGTTTTAGAGGCAAAGGCAAAGGGACAGGCAAAGGGAGGGAGAGGTAAGCATATAGCAGACAGAGAGGGCATCCTGGTGGGAAATGGACACTGAGGGTTGGCTGGGGAAGGAAAAGCTATGTGGCTTCTCTCAGTGGTAGCAGATGTGCTGGTCTGTCTTCCTGTGACCTGCTGCCCATTTCTTGTAGCAGGCCAGGGTGAGAGAAAGGAAGGCCCTGGGTTCCCTGCCCTAGAGCTGAGATGAATGGTTCTGGTATAATCACCATTATACATACTTCGGTTCATGTTTACAAAACAAATTTCACCACAATCCTGTAAATTAGATAGTAAGAGGATTATTATAGCTATTTTATAGATAACAAATAAACTAAAAAAGATCAGTATAGCTCCCTGGAGAAAATGTAGTATAATGGAAAGAGCCTTGGACTGAAGTCAGTATACCTGGATTGAAGTGTCAACTTTGTCCTTTCATGCTGGGTCCCAATTAACTCATCTGTAAAGAGAGCAACCTTTTCTAGCGCTAGAATTTTATGGTCCTATGGTTAAGTGATTTATCCATGCTCATATAATTTGAGTATTCAAATACTGGTCTTTTGACAAAGTTTAACATTCTTAGAAAACACCACACCATTTCTCAATAGCTATACTGTTCCCATTCTAATTGACAAAAGACATTGCAAAAGAAGAGCATCACATGTACACCAACATTGCTACTGAGTCTGAGCTATACAGACGCGTGAGACTGGGCCCATGAGAACAGTAGGTACTTTGTGCAAATGAAGTATTTCTGAAAATGGTGTGTGTTAGTTGAAGCTTACAAATTGAACAGAAACAATGTTGTTGAGGCATGTAGATAAGGAGGAGTCTTACCTCATTCATTCACTTAGCAAAACAATAAGAAATATTCAAAGCTTAAATTGGATACAGTCCCTATCCTCATGGAGCTTACAGTCTAGCAAAGGGAAAACACATAAACATATGCAGCAACTATAAAGGGATCATAAAGCAGAAGAGACTAGGGCAGGATCAGTAAAATGATACAAAATGCCATTAGGAACAAGGAAGAAAATATTTCCAACTAGAGGAAACAAAGGAAAGTGTTGTGGAGGAAGGAGCATTTATCTTAAAAATCTGATATTTGGGGCATGAAGAGACTTTGGATATCATTCTAATCCAACTACTAATTTTACAGATGAAGAAATTGAAACTCAGAGAGGGTAAATGACTTGCCCTAGGTCAAAAAGGCAACAAATGGTAGAATAGGCATCTGAATGCCGGCTTTTTGCTTCAAACCAGTATTCTTTCTATTACACCACACTGTTAATTAAGCTGGCCTTTGGAAGATAAGGTAGGATTTCCACAGGCATTCAAAGTTGTGTTTATGCAGAAGAATAAAATAATCATTCTGAACTCTTCTCCCTATGGCTTCTCCTGTTTCACTCACTGGCCTCTTTCCAATGATCTCTAGTCCAGGCAGTGATGCTATAAGAGTTCAGCCCTGTGTCATGAATAAGGATGAGCCTTCTTTTTGAGAGACAGGATTCCCCACCTCCAATTTGTTTACTGAACAGATATCCTTCTATAATGCCCAATCAAGGTTTGGAGGTAACCCTGGGTTCCTGAAGACTCTGCCAATAAAATATGGCCTCTGGCACACCCTTCAAATGGAAATGCTTCAAGTATGTGGCTGGCAAGGGACTGTGAGTCCCTCCTCCTCAGGTCAGTCTGGCTAAGTACAGAGAAACTTATCACCAGAAGGTTTGCCACTAGGGGATAAATGTTTTTTGGCCACAGCAACCCCTGAAATCAAATAAGGAGACATGGAGAGGTTGGGATCTGAGTCAGTGGAGGAAACACACACACCGATGACATCACAGAATTTTTTGAAGCTGAAGGAAAAACTTGTTTTGACCTCAACAGGAGCAATATTCACATAGTGCTTTAAAGTTTTCAATCCTCCCACTAACCAATAAGTATTTATTAATGCTGACTATGTATCAAACACTGTGTTAAACTAGTGATACACTTACAAGTGAGCAAGTTAGTCCCAGTCCTCAAGGAGTTTACATTTTTTTTTTTGCAGGGCAATTGGGGTTAAGTGACTTGCCCAGGGTCACACAGCTAGTGAATATCACGTGTGTAAGGTTGGATTTGAACTCAGATCCTCCTGACTTCAGGGCCCATGTTTATCCCCTGGGCCACCTAGTTGCCCCCAGGAGTTTACATTTTAATTAAGGAGAAATCACGTACATAAATTGGCATGTACAAGATACAAGCACAGAGAATAGATACAAGGAAATTTCGGAGGAGAAGGCACTTGCATCTGGGGGGGGGGGGGAAGCCAGGAAAAGCCTCTTACAGAAGGGGGCATTTGAGATCTGTCTTGAAGAAAGCCAGGGATTCTAAGAGGTGGAGGGGAGGACAGAAAGCCTAAGAGTAGATTTTTTGGTTGTTGTTGAGTTGTTTCAGTCATGTCTAACTCTTCATGACCCATTTTGGGGTTTTCTTGGCAAAGATACTGGAATGGTTTGCCATTTCCTTTTCCAGCTTATTTTACAGGTGAGGAAACTGAGGCAAACAGAGGTAAATGACTTGACCAGGGTCAGATAGCTAGTAAGTGTCTGAGGTCACATTTGAACTCAGGTCTTCCTAGCTCCAGGCCTGGTGCTCTATCCACTGTGTCACCTAGCTGCCCTTAAGAGTAGGAGATAGGTGGTACCATAGAAAGAAAGATTCAACTATTTGTGGATGTTGAGCCTGCGGAAGAGAAGAGTTAGGGGAGGGGCGGACATGAAAATTGTCTGCAAGTATTAGAAAGGCTGTTAAGGAGAAGAATGATCAGTCTTATGCTGCTTGATCCCAGAGGGCAGAACTAGGAACAATGGGAGATTAGGTCCAAGAAAGCAGAAGGAAAAACTTCCTATTAATTAGAACTGTCTGAAAACAAAATGGCGGCAGGTTCCCTCCCCACAACTAGAGGCAGAACAGCTACTTGGTACAAAAGTTGTGTCAAACTCCAATAGAAACTGAGGCCATTATTCCGTACAGAAGGATCTGTGTAGGCTGCATACTAACTTAGTTTTAAAATATGATATTGTCTATGTTTTATTGTATTTTATTCATTTTGTTAAATACTTCTCAATCACATTTTAATCTATTTCAGACGACACTCAGGAGTGTCAGGAGCCATATGCATAGTATCTGACACCTCTGTTGCAGAGAATACTCCTGCTCAGGCACCAGTTGTATGAGGTAACCTCTGAGCTCCCCTCCAACTTTGAGGTTTCAAAAGGGTGTGAGATAACCATGCGAGACAAGGCAAGAAGCCCAGAGTTTTTGGAGGACACAGGGACTCGTTTTATGGCATCGAGCCAAGGAGTATTTGAACGGGGTTAATTGAACCATTTCTAGTGTGAATAACCTGAATTACTAGATATGGATATGGGTTGAGGAGCTAGCCTAAATCTCAACATCTCCTTCTCAGCTCTGCTACTAACCTTACACAAATTACTCTGTCTCTCTAGGACTCCATTTTCTCAGCTGTAAAGCTAAGTTAAAGTCTCTTCTAGTTCTGGCACTGCATAAGTCTGTGAAATATAGGGATTGTTCTTTAGAAGGATACACAAAAATACAAAAGGCACAATTGTGTGTCTGTGCTAAGATATTCAGCCAAAACATCTCTTCAGTGTTTCTTTGATAAAGGTCTCATTTCCAAAATATATGAGGAAGTGATTAAATTTATATTATTCCCCAATCGATAAATGGTCAAATTCAGTTTTCAAAGAAAAAAAAAACCCAAGCAATAAGTAGCCACATGAAAAATGCTTCAAATCATGAATAATTAGAGAAATGCAAGTGACAGCAACTCTGAGGGTCTCTCTCACACTCATCAGACCAACAAAAAGCAATTCACCTACTAACATTGGGAGTAATGTGCTAACTTGATATTAGCAAGGGAACAAAAAAAATCTAATCCAGCAAATCTGTCATTTAGAGATACCTCATTGTGATCTCATTTTTTCGTAAGTGGCATCACAAAAATTTTTTTAAATAAATAAAAATCTCTCATAACAGGTTAAGATAGGGAGAGAGAGATCACAATGAGGTGCTACAATTCTTGGGCACCTGGTAATTGCTTAATTTAAATTTAAAAGTTAAGAACAAATGGCCACATTGCTGTAGCACTTTGTAACAATGTGGTGATTCTTCTTCCTTGCTACTGGCAGCTCTCAAAGGAGCTTTTCCCTCATCCATGAAATAAAATTTTTTAAAGGTTAACTCAGCCAGTCAATAAACATTTATTAAAGACCTACTGTGAGCCAAGCACTGTGTTAAGCACTGGCAAAATACAGTCCCTGCTTTCATGGAGATCACAGTTTAATGGGGAAGACAACATGCAAACAAATTTGTACCAATTAGTTGTATACAAGATAAATTAGAAACAGTCAACAGAAAGAAGGCATTAGAATTAAGTGAGATCAGGAAAGACTTCTTATGGAAGGTTGGATTTTAGCTGGGACTTGAAGGAAACCAGAAGATGAAGAGGAAGGCATGGGGCACAGCCAGTGAAAATGCCCAGAATCAGGAGACGTTGTTCCTAGTGTAAGAAATCACAAGGAGCCTGCATCACTAGGTTGCAGAGTATGTGGGGGGAAGTAAAATGTAAGATGACTGGAAAGGTAGGAAAGACAGGTTATAAAGGTCTTTGAATGCCAAAGAGGATTTTATATTTGCTTCTGCAAGTGATAGGGAGCCACTGGAGTCTATTGAATGGGGTGGGAGGGGTATGACATAGACAGATCTGTACTTTGCGAAGATCACTTTTGACAGCTGAGTGGAGGATGGGCTGGAGAGGGTAGAGACTTAAGGCAGGGAGACTAACCAGGAGGTTGGCTACAGCAACAGTCTGGGTGAGACGTGATGAGGACCTGCCCCAGGGTTGCAGCTGCCAGAGGAGAGAAGGAGGTATATGCAAGACATATTATGAAAGGAAATAGATAGGCCCTGGCAACAGATTGGATATTGGAGGGGTGAGAGAGAGTCAGGAGTCAAGCCTAGGTGACTGGGACCCTCCACAACACTAGAAAAGTTAGCAAGAGGGGATGGTTTGGGGGAAAAGATAATGAGCTCAGTTTTGGATGTGTCAAGATTAAAATGCCTATGGGACATCCAGTCTGAGATGTCTGAAAGACAGCTGAAGAGGCAGGACTAAAGGTCAGCAAAGAGGTTAGGGCTGGATAAGCAGATTTGAGACTCATTAGCACAGAGATAATTGAATACATAGGAACTCATGAGATCATCAAATGAAATAACATAGAGAGAGAAGAGAAAAGGTCCCAGGACAGAGCCTTCAGGGACACCTAAGTGAATAAAGATTTGCAAAGAAAACCAAGAGGGAACAGTCAAATAGGCAGGAAGAGAACCAGGAGAGTGTCATTAAAACCTAGAGAGAAGAGATTATCAAGGAGAAAAGGGTGATTGATAGTGTCAAAGCCTGCAGACCTATAAGCACAGGATGGGACCTAAGATTATTTCATTCAGTCACTTCATTTTACAGAGGAAGAAACTTTATTTAACAGACTGGAGAAACTACTTACGCAAGCACAGATTCATAGACTCCAAATCCAGTATACTTTCCACTATTTTCAGTTATTTGATTCATCTGTTTTAATGTGGATGATTTATTCTTACTTCAATAGATCTATCATCTCACTAATGTGCTATTCCCTCCAGGAGGGCATCACAACCAATCTACACCTTCTCATCCCATGTGATTCGTATCCATGCCCTTCCATAAATGGGGTCGAGGGGGAGGGAAAAGATGATGGAAAGTCCACCAATTACACTGCTTTATCAATATTATATGGGTATCCATGCAGCAAGCTAGCTGTCTCATATTCCTCCCTCTTACTACATGATTAGCCCCACCTTTTCCTTTATGTTTCTTTGATGCCATCTTTAATCTGTATGCTCATGAGTGAGTATAACAAGAGCTCAGCACTGTCCTTCCTCATTCTGATATTCCTCTTGGAAGCTTTGAGGTCAGCTTCTGGCCACGTGTGATCCTTCGGTACAGGGCCATACTTAAGCCAGGGCCCCTGGATGCCTTTGCTCCCTTTATATTTGTTCCTTCTTGATCTTAAGCAAATGGGTATCTGGAGGAGTATTTTGAAAGTTTGAAAGGCCTGGAGGTTGTTCCATCTTCTCAAAGTTAAATGACAATAGGGAATGAGGCCCCAGCTACTAGATCAGCAGTCTTGGAGATTCTTAACTATCAGTCTTGCAAATTGCTTTATGGTATGATGAGGTTTAGGTATCAGCCTCTTAGCATATTGTACCAGTAATAGGTCAAGTTACTGAATCCTGTTCTATTAAAACATGCTTGTGCAGTGTCTTTTATTTAATATTTAGCCTTTCTTGTGTAATAGCAATAAGGTACCTAACACAGATTGGATTCATATTGTACACCAAATACTTTTGTTAACTCCTTCCCCCTTTGCAAAGGCCCTAAGTAAAATTGTCGTCAGGAGGTACTGGGGCAAGTACTCTTGCACCAAGCAAGTAATTGTGAGAAAAGAGGTCCCTTCTCACCAGAGGCAGGCTTCCTGGCATGTAATACTGTCCAAACCCTACAGCTAGGTACAAGACACAGAAAGGCAAGTGCCCCAAACCTTATGAGCTCAACCAAGTGGCCTCTCAGTGCTAGACTAGTAAGATGCTGCTATGCTTGTCACACATTTCTCCTTTGCCCTTTAGATGGACCACAATTTTCATTCATCTGAGGTTATGAGAAAAGTAGCTTAGAGTTATGGACAGCTTGCTAAAGTTGGAGCCAAGAAGATCTGAGTTCAAATTCTGCCCCTGACAATTATTAACTTTACAACTTTGGGCAAGTCATTTGATTTCTTTGAGCCTCAATCCCTCATCTGTAAAATCAGGATAATAGTCTGCTTACCTCATAGAATTGTTGAGAGGGTCAAATGAGATAATGTGTGCAAAGTACTTTGCAAATTTGTGGGTCTGTGTCTTGATCTAGACCTGTGATGTCATCAGTGTAAGGAATTTCAGATGTAGTAACTCCCCTCCAGTGATGCAGATAAGCATCAGAGTTGCCTGGGTCACTGAGAGGTTAAGTGACTTGCTTACAATGCCAGTATAAGTTAGAGGCAGAAAGTTTATCAAGGTCTCCCTGACTCTAGGGCCAGCCTTCTGTCCGCTCTGCCATACTGTCTTCAAAAAAATTCATTAAAACAGTATAAAAAAGTTGTTATCACAGGTATACTTAGTTGTGCCCAGGCATACACTGTCTCCAAATTTTTTTTTTAGTATTTTATGCCTTAAATAAAATTTAGTTTTAGTTGTTTTAGTTCCTTTTGTTTGTTTGAATAAAATTATCCTTTATAATTTAATATAGTATTCAATAAAAGTTCACTATAATTTTTTAAAACTTCCCTGATTGCCTACTCTGATGAAATGTGCTGTGAATGCCTGTGGTTATTGTTGTTATTGTATCATTCCTAGTCATATTGCATCGCCTGATGTTTAAAAATGTTTAAAAAATTATAGTTTCATTTCACAGAGAAGCTCGGTATCACCAAAAGAGCTACGTAATTTTTCAAAACATAATTCAGGCTCCTATTCATTCCAAGGCACTGTACTGTACAACTGCACTATATGTCCAAAAGATATGTATTGATGGAGCAATTTAAAATGCTGTTCACCTAATGATCTAGACACTAGTCATTCCTCATCCACTTGGTTTTTCCCGTACGGATTATAAGACCAAATTCTTTTTAGTCACCAAACATTATTTTAAAAGGTTCCATATTAATGCAAGTACAATATAGTACAATGCCATCTGCAAAGATTAACATCTGCAGAATCTCATCATCTTTAATGAATCCCTCTTCCGTTTGGACTGTGCACTGAGCCGCCTCCATAACAATGGAGGCATACATTCCCTGTTTTATGGCTCATTTGATAGAAGTCATCTAATAAAGGTCTCTTGTTGAGTCTACTGAAGAATCTTAAAAGATTGCAATGTATGGATAGGAGACTTTTTTTTAGAAGGTAGGGGCACACTTTGATGATATATTAGAGAAACAAATCATTGCACTAACATCCATTTTCTATAGTTTTCAATGCAACTCTAAAGATACAATCTGCTGCAAAATATAGTTTTGTGAAAGTCTGACTATTTTATTCTCATATTTTCATCAGGGATAATCAGGGATAATAGATGATTCTCATAAAGATACAAAGATAAGAAAATATGGATCAGTAGTTGTTAATATCTCCTTAATTGTTTTTAAATAGTAATACCATCCTATCATCCATGATATTGAAAAATTGAAATCTTTCCTTCTTATATATATATATATATACATATATACATATATATATCTCAATGGCCTCAAAATTATATCACTTCCAATACTTAGCTCCTCTGATCCAATTGTTCTTATGCTGTATTTGCTTTAGTGCCATTTCTACTTCATGTGGCAAATGTGGAATTTGACATTAATGTCTAGATGGGGAGGTTCCAAAGTCATTCATGAAGAAAATAGCTTTTCATAGATTTTTTTTTCATTTTTTAATCTCTTCAATGCTTTGGGGACAATCTTCATGCCAACCTCTCCGCAAATTCATTTATCCCTTTTACATTCCTCACTTTACGAGACATGATGAGACATGATTGCCCATAATCTTCCATCATCTTCCTCTGTGAACCTTTGAAAATGAATTTATATTCTAAATGGGTGTTGCTCTTCATTCTCAGGTCTCATCATTTGGCAAAGAAATCAACTGCCTGCTAAGTCAGTTTTAAGGTTCTTTTGACCTCCTTGTGACCATAACTTTATATTGGTGAAACCTCCATAGGAAATGGTGACAGCTCATGTCAATCTATTCCTTTACATGCTTTTCATTTTTCAGCATCAATAGCCTTTCTAAATTGCACATTACATTACATCTTTTCTCAGCTTTATCCTTTCTTTTAAAATGCTGTTGATGTTTTATCTTTGCATTAACAAGTGATTAAGTAGATTTGAACACTACTCCCCTATATTGGAAGCTAAACATTTTCTATCTGCTAAGTCACTATAATTTTTTATAATAAAATATTAGAGCATGAAGTATTTGTCATATTTGATCTTGTAGATTCTCTTTTTAAAGTACTGATGATTTATAGGTGCAAGGCTTGTGTGTAACTAAAGTTACTATTCTTTTCTCTCTTGATGCTCACGTCTTCCAACATTCTTTACCAACTGTACCTATGACTACTTTTGCATAGAAGTCAGCAAATATGAAAATGTTTATTAGAGGATCTTCTTATTGTGATTATTAATAATTGCTAAATTACTATTAGGAGGTCTTATTAAGTCCTTCACAGAATTTCTCTGTCACCCCATCTTCTGTGACAGATGTTGGCACAAAAAAACTGCAGTTATCCTCATGGTAGTCTATTTTTTATTATGATCATGAGCTCCATAAAGCAAAACAACCAACTATCTCATGAAGTAATGTTTCTTTGGATGTATGATAAAAACCCAACTCTACCAAGTACTTTATTTGCCTTTCCAAGGAGAATCTATGATTTGTCCTGTTTTTTTTTTTTTTGGCTGCAATTTCTTATGTCTTCCGGTTTCATTTATAATGAGAATATCAATATACAATTTAGCTCTTATAGTGACATGTCGGCTTGTTTCTTGAACAAGGACTTCACATTTGAGTTTACTAAGTAATGTTTGTAAATTGTCTAGGAACTGTATGATTCTTTGTACCATTAGTCCCTTTATCTATCAATCTTCCACTGTCACTCTAGGAATAGGACTGTCCTAGGACCATTTTGTGTTTTCCTTTGATTTGTGGGTTACCATCACAAAGAATTAATCACCTAATCAATTAATAACCAGCCTAGAGTAGGCACTGTCTGCTCTCAAGATTGTACTCATGATCTTTCTACCATGATAGTATGTGCATTCCACCAAAATAGCCTTCGAAAACCCAGGATCATCTCCTATCATATCATGATAAGATGTTGGAGTTTGACATTTTAAATTTGTGCTGATCCATTTCAGGATTCTTATAAGAATCTGTATGCTTTCTTCTTTGGAAGGACCTCTGTTGTCCTGGGACTGTAATAAAGTTATGACAAATACACAGGATCTAGTAAGTCTGATTTCACTTTACAGATAAAATGGCCATCCTGATCTTTCAGCCACAGGACCAATTCTATTAACAAACCACCACCATTTCTGCAACAAACTACCCAATTCTGTAGTGTTTTAAAGTTTGAAAAATGTTGTGTTTTTTTTTGCCCTCTGAACTTTGGCCATCCTCATCCCTGCCAACCAGAATATTGACTCTGTCCCTGAGACCCTAGACTTGATAGAGTTATCTTGACCAGAACCAGGTCTCTAGATTACCTTCCCTGCACTTCTAAACTATATCATTATGCCTGTTCTCTACCCCTTCTTATCTCCTACTTATGTGCTATCTTCCCCTATTATAACATGAGCCCTTTGAAGGCAAAGATCATCTTGCCTGCTTGCATTCGTATCTCCAGGTCTTAGCAGAATGCCTGGCAAATGGAAGTGCTTAATAAATACTTCATTCATTTATTCATTTTCCATACTCCCCTATGTTAATGGCTATGTTAATGTAAGTATGATATGTTAATGGCTATTTTAATGTAAGTAAGGCTATGTTAATGTAAGTATGATAAGCCTCACTTTTTAGGTGAGGAACCCAGCTGAAGTTCTTTAGCAACTCATTGTCATGAAGGCTGACTCTGAGCTCTTGAAGCCCCCTACCAGTAGTGTTCAAGCTCTAGTAGTTCTAAACAAACAGAGCCTGACAACAGTCTGTGTATCTTCTCTGAGGGCCAGAGTCTGAGCAAAGAAGTTCATCACTAGAAAGTTGGCCATCAAGGATTACAATTTCCTGGCCACAGCAACTCATGAAACCATCTACCACAATATATGAGAGCTATATGATATGCTGTAGTAGAAAAAATACTCATTCTGACAGAATTATACATCCTTAAATTCTAAAATATGAGAAAGATGAAGGCTGGAGATAATAACTGACTTCACTGTGGTCACCCAAGGCATAAATTACAGTGTTTAGACTCCAACTCAGGTCTGACTCAAAGTCTAGGGCTCTCCTCACCATACCAAGTGCTTTAAGAAATCGCTTTTAAGGAGGTCTTGCCAGAACACAAGAAGTGACAATTTTTTAGGTTCATTATTCCATCACATAACCTTTATATCAGCCTCTCATATTATGCAAGAGTACCTGAGTATACTTTGAGAAACTCCTCATTTCTCTGTCTCGTTACTCCCAACTAACACCACTTAGTGACTTCTCACCAGCTGTCCCTGCAAGTACCCAGCTCATAAAGCTCAAGAAAGAGAAGAAAGGTTTATTTATAGGCCAAAGAAACCAAATGGGGCTCACAACAGAGCTCATGAAAAATAATAACTATCTATAAATAATCCTGTCCCCGCAGGCCAGTAGAGCATCCATGATATGTGGTCATGCCCTGGTGAAGTCTACCATCCGGTGCTGCCTCTGCTGTGGATCTTCAGTACCTATATTCTCTGGAGGCTTTCCACCGCCCACGCTGAGGAGGCGTTTACCTCCTTGGAGGTGTTCTCTGTGATGCTTCTGAGCATCTCATCTCCACAATAAACTATAGCTCCTCCACTATACCTGGGGTTCTCCCTAGCTTTCAGTAGAGGGTAGTAGTCACCACTCCTCAGAAATGTGTTTCCTTTGTCATCCCATACAATATCATTCCACCTGCCATTCTTCAGCAGATAGCAACAGTCATCACTGGCAGTTGCTACCTCCAGACGTCACTGTCACTCAGAGGCCTGTCTCATAGTAGGGGCTGGAAGGTGGAAATGTTCCAAGAACCCCCTTTTCTTGGATGAACACATCTGGCCTCTCTATACCCTGTTCTAACTGGCCTCTAAAAGTCTGCATCTTGATCAGGGACCCAGGCACTCTCATTCTCTAATCAACTTTGGGTCAGGGTAAACTTAGCCATCTTGTGTTCTTTCATGCAATACTCCAAAGAATATTTCTCTTCATTTCATCCAATGCCCCTCTTGAACCCCTAGTTCCAACTCACCCAATGGCCCCTCAGGAATCAAATAAGCAGAGTTATTCATGTTACCCTAAGGCTAAATATATCATACATAATAAAAGAGAAGGGGGAGACATTTAAGTGCCTACCATGTATCAGGAACTGTGATAAATGCTTTACAATTATTATCTCATCTGATCTTCACAACATCAGGAGACAGACGCTGTTATCATTCCCAGTTTACAGAAGAGGAAACTGAGGCAAACAGAGGCGAAATGACTTGCCTAAGGTCATACAGCTAGGAAGTGTCTGAGACCAGATCTGAATTTAGATCTTCCTGATTCCAGGCCCAGCACTCTATACCTCTGGGGGAGGTGGGAGGAGAGGGAGGAGAGAAGAGTAGACAGGAGAGGACAGAAAACTGTGCAAATAAGAGATATATAGGATAAAAGAGAAAGAGGTGATATATAGCAAGAAAAAGGTAAGAGACATTGTGAGAGAAAGAGAAATGAGATAAGAGAGAAACAAGAAACATATTGAGATAGGAGCTAGAGAAAAGTGGGCATAAAATATAGAGTGATAGAGATAAGAAATAGAGATCAAAATAAGAGCTAGAGCCAGAAAGTGACACAAGGATTTCCCTACATTTGGAAAGCAGCAAGTGCCCTAACAGGCAGTGCTATTCTTGAGGTAGGTATATAGAAGCCTCTCCTCTCTCCTTTTCAGATTAGTGCCAAGAACTACAGTCCAGCTCACCCAAAAAGAAACCCCCAAACTTCTGTCCCCAAATTCACTCGTATCCTATGCCCCATTAAGTTCAGGAAACACAGGTTTAGGAGCCTGACAGTGAGATCCATCCTGCTCTGATATCAGAAAGGCATCCCCTGAGAAGGCACAGACACCAGGAGAAGACTACTGTTCAACGCAGGTCCCGCGCTGCTCTCTGGAAAGACTCTGGTCCCCTTCCTGGCTTTTAATTCAGTATTCCCAGAAGAAAATGCCTCTGGATGGACTTAGCCCTTCTCAGCAATGCAAAGATCTAAGACATCTCCAAAAGTCTCATGATGGAAAATGCTATCCACATCCAAAGAAAGAACTATGGAGTTTGAATGTAGATTGAAGCATACTATTTGCTTTTTTTTCTTCTGTTTTGTTTTCTCTTTCTTGTGGTTCCTCCTAGTGGTTCTAATTCTTCCTTACAACATCACTAATGTGAAAATATGTTTAATAGGAATGTATATGTATAGCCTATATCAGATTGCATGTCGTCTTGGGGAGGGAGGGGGAAGGGAAGGGAGAAAAATTTAAAACTCAAAAGCTTATGGAAGTGATTGTTGATAAATCAAAGTAAATTAATTTTAAAAATAGTAATAAGAAAAAAGAAAAAAGAAAGAGAATGCCTCTGGAAGAAGATCCTAGAGGAAAACCCACAATGCATATCTCTGTCAAAACTGTATGGATTTATTTTAAAATAATAAAATAAGCAGGATACACACATTTGAAAAGCACTTAAAGAGAAACAATGTGAGGTTTTACTTAAGGAAGTCATTGTACTAGAACTTTGAATACGAAACCAAAATAATAATAATAGCTAACATTTATATAGCCCTTACTATGTGCCAGGAACTGTGTAAGTGCTTTACAATTATTATCACATTTTATACTCATAACAATCTTAGGAGGTGTTACTATTATCCCCAACTTGTAGATGTGGAAACTGAGGCAAGCAGAGGTTATGTGACTTGCCCAGGGTCACACAGTTAGTAAATGTCTGAGGTCAGATTTGAACCCTGGTCTTCCTGACCCCAGGCTTGGAGTTCCAGCCACTGTTCCACCTAGCTGCTCATGGTTTTTTTTTTTTAATTGCTTTGACAATATTGAAATTTGCTCACTGTTGTTCATTTGTTGTCTACAAGTCATTCCTCCTCTCTGAGCCTCAGTTTCTTGCTCAACAAAATGGGAATAGCAATATTTTCACTCTCGGCTTCACAGAATTGATCTAAAGAAAACTTTTCGAGGTAGTATATTATAGATCTAGACATAAAAGCGATTTTAGAGGACTTCTAATACAATTTTCTCCCCCACCCCCATCATTTTACAGATGAGAAAAATGAAAGACTAAAGAGTTTAACTGGCTTACCCAAAGTCAGATTTAACAAATATTAAACGTGGGATTCAAACCCAGGCCCTCTGATTCCAAATCCTTAGCTCCTCACCTAAATAGTACTGTAGATAGAGTGCTAGGCCTGAAGTCAGCATGACTTGAGTTCAAATCTGGCCTCAGACACTTAGTAGCTATGTGACCCTGGCCTTGTCATGTAACTGCTGTCTGTCTCAGTTTCCTCAACTGTAAAATGAGAAGATTGAGCCAGATGACCTCTAAAGGCCCTTTCAGCTCTAGATATATGATTCTAGGTCCCTCTGACTAGGTCCCTCCAAAGTCAAGGGTGTTTGCACTATGTACTCTCTTTGAAAACTTTTCTGCTCTATAAAAACGGGAAAAGAATCCTCCTGCCATTTACTACACAGGATTTTGAGGATCAAATGAGATAAGAAAGTACTTTGTAAACCGTAAAGCTCACTATAAATGTGAGTAATAACGCACCTGGAGTTAGAAAGGGCCTTTGAGATTATCTGGTCCAACCCTCTTATTAGACAGAGAGGGAAACTGAGTCCTAGAGAGTTAAAGTGCCACGTATGGATCACATGGCTAATAGAGGAGCCAACTTGAACCCAGGTCACCAGAGGCCAAATCCACTCCTTTCCCCAACCAATACAGAATGCGAAAGATGTCCAGTGCAGTGGCAGACTAAATAGAAAAGTCACCCACGCCTTTTCCCCTCCTCTTTCATTTTTTTCTGGGAGGATGCCATTTTGGTTGGGTGAGACATTTGGCACCTTTGTTCGGAACGGAGAGGGATGAGAGCAGTTTAAACCATGACGGCTGCTTGCTGACAGGAAAAAAGAAAGGGAGAGGAGCTCTGCCCTCTCAGCTCTCTTCTTAGCCTGTCACTGTGAATTAGCAAGAGCCAAATGCTCTGGAAAACAGCAGCTCATCACACCCCTGACCTCATGGAGAGAACACTGGACTTAGACACAGATTCCAATCCTGGCTCTGTCACGAACTTGCTTTGTGATCTGGGGCCAGTCACTGCTTTTCTTGAGACCTCAGTTCCTTTCCTTGCAAAATGAGAAGGCTGGATGAGATGATCTCAAAGGCTCCTTTAACTCCATATTTCTGTGTTTTCTGCAATACTTTCATGGAGCATGACTGTCAGTATAGACAGAGATTTGAAAAAAACATTAATTGAATTAAATTATTCTTTGCAGGAAATTTGGCAAAACATCATTATTTATTGCTTTGGTGAAGATGTACCAGCTCATGGAAATAGATGTCACACTAATCTTCCTTAAACATAGATTTGACCATGTCTCTCCATTGCCCAAATCTCTCCAGGATAAAGGTGCAGATACTTCTGCTTGGCATGGAAGGCCCTCCACAATCTGGCTCTTCTCTACCTGCCCAGATCTCTCTCTCTTACAACTCTCCTTCATGTACCATTTACTCTAGCCAGACCACACAACAGTCTTCCCCCTGAAGATGCTGGATGCTTTCCTACTTCCTTGCTTTTGTTCAAACTGTTCCCTGTGCCTGAAATGTCCTCTTTTACCTGCTCAATTCCTGCTCCTCCTTTAAAGCCCAACTAATTCCACCTCTCCCTATCAGTAATGAATTTTCTTCCATTGACCTTACATAACATCTCTCCTGCCACTAACATTCTGCATCCTCTCCCCACCCCCCTACCAAGCACAATGTTTTGTACACATTGGGACTAAATAACAGTTGGAATGAATTAATGAATAATCCTCTCTTTGGGGCTTTTCTCAGCAATTCTTTGGTTGTCTTCCTTTATGTGAAAAACGATAGCTCAAGAGAAAACAAAATCAAACAAATATACTAAATAATTACTTCTTTCCAGTGATTCAGTATTAGTTGCACAGATATTGTGAAATTTACTTGAGTTGCCCAATAACTGAGATATAACCTGGGAAAAATAAATCATCTGTATGTGCAATGACTTTAGAGTCTAGTCAGAGATTTTCTGATTCAAGATAAGGGATAGCAATAGGGCACAGTGAAGAGTGCTTGGCTTGGAATCAAGGGAAACCTGATTTCAAATTCTATCAAATTATGTTGTGTGACCATGAACGTATCACCTAACCTCTCTGAATTTCAGTTTCCTCAATTGTGTAGTTGTTGTTTAGTCATTTTCAGCTGTGTCTGACTCTTCACAACCCCATTTGGGGTTTTCTTGGCAAAGATACTGGAGTGGTTTGCCATTTCCTTCTCCAGCTCATTTTAGCAATGAGCTAATAGAGGCAAACAGAGTTAAGTGACTTACCCAGGGTCACACAGCTAGTAATTGTCTAATGCTGGATTTGAACTCATTTGAAGATGAGTCTTCCTGACTCCAGGCCCAACACTCTATTCACTGTGCCACCTAGGTGCCCTAGCTTTCCTGAATTGTAAAATGTAGATAATAAATGTAGCCATTATATCACAGGGATATGAGGCTAAGAGCATCAAACTAACCTCATTTCTTTTTTTGGGTTATCAGATATATCAGAGTATTACAGTTACTATATTCAAAGAGATTAGGCCAGATAGGTATGCATACGTATATGACCTAGAAACACTAGAACAAAACTGAAAGCCACGATTTTCAAAAAAGATTGTTTTCAGTCATTTCTGACTCTTTGTGACCCCATTTGGAGTTTTCTTGGCAAAGATACTGGAGTGGTTTACCATTTCATTCTCCAGCTTATTTTACAGATGAGGAACCTGAGGCAAACTTGTCCAGGGTCACACAGCTAATCAGTGTCTGAAGTCACATTTGAACTCAGGTCTTCCTAACTCCAGGCTCAGGACTTATCCACTGTGTCACCTAGCTGTCTCCAAAAGAATATTGTTCAAAAAGGATACGGGAGGTTAAATAACTTGTCCAAGGTCACATATAAGTGGCAGAGCCAGGAAATCAGTCCCCGGGACTCTGACTCCAAGTTTAGCACCTTTCCCATTGTACCAAGTGGCCTCTCTGTTACCAGCTGTTGCTTCTTAGACCCCTACTAGTCTGTAACTTTTTATTTCCCCAGGACTGCTCACACACCAAGTCATTAAATTTGTATCTGGAGTTGCATAGCACTCCTAGCAGGAATTCCTTCTACGATACCCTAGACTTCAATCGAGCCTCTGTTTGAACACCTCCAGGCATAGTGAACTCACTGGCTCATGAGGTAACTCGCTCCAATTTTAGACAGCTCTGACTCTTAGGAAGTTCTTTTTTCTATCAAATCAAAGTCTTGCTCCATAGAATTCATCACATGGAATAAGAAATTCATCAATATCAGAGAACATTCTCATTTCAGCAGTATTGCCTGTGAATAAAATAAATATATGCCTATACTTGTCTCTGTGTTGACTTGATTCATTAATGGTACAGTGGCAAGATCACTGGCTCTAGAATCAAAAGACTTGAGTTCAAATTCTCCTTCTATCACTTACTACCTGTGCAACCTTGGAAAAGTCACTTAACCTCCCTTGGCTTTAATTTCCTCATCTACAAGATGAGGGGTTTGGACTATATAACCTCTTAGACTCCTTTCAGTTCTATATTGAACATCCTATTCTTACCTAACTTTTATAATTAACTCATTGTTCTCTCTGCTTCTACTATCATCCTTCCCCCTCCATTTATTTTTTCTTTTTTTCAATTAATTTGTTTACTTTTAGTTTTCAACATTCACTTCCATAAGATTTTGAGTTTTAAATTTTCTCCCCCTCTTTCTCCTCCCCCTCTCCAAGATGGCATGCAATCTGATTTAGACTCTACTTATGCATTTATAAACATATTTTCACATTAGTCATGATGTAAAGAAGAATTAGAGCTAATAGGAGGAACTACAAGAAAGAAAAAAACAAAACAATAAAAGAAAATGAGAACAAATAGTATGTTTTCATCTGCATTCAGATTCCAAAGTTGTTTGGATGTGGACAGCATTTTCCATCATGAGTCTTTTGGAGTTGTCTTAGACCCTTCCATTGCTGAGAAGAGCTAAGTCTATCAAAGTCGGTCATCTCACAATGTGGCTGTTACTGTGTACAATGTTCTCCTGGTTCTGCTCACTTTACTCAGCATCAGTTCATAAAAGTCTTTCCAGGTGTTTCTGAAGTCCACTTGCTCACCCTCCATTTATTTTCCACATGATTGTCAAAATAATCTTCCTAAAGTACAAGTCTTACCATGTCACTCCCCTTCTCAAAAGTCTTCAGTGGCTCCCTATTGCATCCAGGAAAACACAACTTCATTAGCTTAGTATTTAAAGCCCTGTATTGACTGACTCTAATCTATCTGTCTTAACATTGCTCCATTTTATGTACACTACCTTCCAGCCCAATTGGCCAAGCCTTTACTCAAGCTGCCCCACAAACCCAGAATTCAAACGCTCCTCACAAAATCCTTAGCTTCCTTCAGGAATCTATTTGAGGTGCTACCTCCTTTGGTAAACCTTTCTTGATTCATCTAATTGTTAATACTCTCTCCTTCCTCAAATTATCTTGTATTTACTTATCTATTTCTATGTTACAGCTTCCAGAAGAATGTAGGTTCTTTGAGAAGAGAGGTTTTTGTCGTTATTGTTGTTTTTTCCATCCTAGCACAAAGCTTGGTATATTATAAATAGTGTACATTTAATAAATGTTTACTGCGATATATATGACAACAATGTCAGTGGAAAACCAAAAAAGGGAGGGGGAATGAATGATGTGTAATTACGATACCTAAGCTTGATCCTAAAGAAGAGATAAGATGTACCCTCTTCCCTTCTTTGCAGAGGTAGACAAATGACAGAAGGGAGCGAGGTATGGTGAGGATATGAGGGGGGTGGAGGGAACAATCCACACATCTGTCAGACTTTGTTGATATCTTGATTGTTTTCTTCCCCCTCTTTTTTATTCTTTGTTACAATGGATGACTCTCCTAGTTTTCAAATGACTCTCCTATATAAAGGTGATATAAAAACAAAAAGTATCAAAGAAAATTAAATGCTTGTTGCTTTGAATTTTGTCTACCCGAGGAATTCTGGATGATAATTTAAGGAAAGGAAGCAGGTCTTCCCTTTTCCTTGTACCTGCAAATACTATTCATACTGAATCTATAGGTTTAAAGATCACTATATCGAGGTTAAAAAAAAGTCTGATTCTGCAATCAAGAGGACTGAGGTCAAATCCCAGCTCTGCTATTTACTATATATATATTTACTATATATTGTATAGTAACTATATACTATATATATATATACTATGTATATATACTATATATAAAGTCACTTTATTACCTTCCTTATCTGTAAAGTGAGTATGATATTTGTCCTACCTGTTTCTTGGCATGACTGCAGAAAAAATATTTCACAAACCTCAAAGTGCTACAGAAATAAGCCATTTATTTACATGAACAAGTCATCTCTTTCTCCAGCAGACTGTGAACTGGCTAATTACTTTAGAAATTTGTTATTTATCAAACATTGATATTACTTTATGAAGGACAAATTTTTCAATAATGAGAACTTCTTAACTGATGGAAGGAATAAAGCCACATAGTCATCCTGATTACAAAAGGAATATGTCAAGCTAGCAAAATAACTTGTTTAGTAAGCTAAAACTGAAAATGAAATGTGAAACTTTAAGTATTATCTAGTAATGAGAGTGTCAAGAGATACTGAATAATTTCTTTAATGCACACAGGGGTTGCTCTCTTGCAGTAATGTTCCTTCAGCAAGCATTTATCAAGCATCTGCTGTGGATAGGGCACTATGCTGGGCACAGGGGATACAAAAACCAGTCCCTGCCCTCAAGGAGCTTATGTTTAACTAGAGTAGATACAAATACAATGATCAACATCATCTAGAGGCAGGCAGAGAATGCAGTGGATAGAGTGCTGAGCCTGGAGTCAGGAAGGCCTGAATTCAAATTCAGCATCAGACACTAGCTATGACCCTGAACAAGTCATGTAACCTCTGTCTGACTCAGTTTCCTCAACTCTAAAATAGTGGTAATAATAACACCTATCTCTAAGAGTTGTCAGTTTTAAATGAGATAATATTTTTAAATGCTTGGCATAGTACCTGACACATAGTAGGTACTTAATAAATGCTTATTACTTTCCTTGCTTTCCTTCCATCCTTCTAAGGCAGAATGGGATAGAGACAAAGGGGAAATCCAGACAAAGCACTCTATGCAAAGTTCATGAGAGATTACCTTTAGCTGCAAAGCAGAGAGGCCCAAAAGGCAAGAGATCAGTAAAAGCAACCCCAGAACTGGGTCTTGAAGGAAGAAAAGGATCCCAACAGATAGGAAATGAGAAGGGAAGGTGTCCCAGGTACAGAGGCAGGAGACAGCACGACAAGATCAAGAATAGCTAGAAAATAAGTTTGCCTAGTATATAGAATGAATGGAAATGAGGGAGATCATATGAAATAATGTAGGCTACAGTCATTAAAGAAAGCTGAAAAAGCAATTTAAGGAGATTATATTTTATGCCTTTGGACAAAATGCAACCAGTCAATCAATCAATAAACATTTATTAGTTGCCTACTATGTGTCAGACACTGAGCTAAGTGCAGGGGATACAAAAAGGGGCAAAAGACAATTCCTGCCCCCAAGGAGCTTACAAACCACTGAATGTTTCCGAGAAGAGGCATGACATATATGCATAGTTGTACTTAGACCTTTCTCAGGAAATGATGCAAAAAAACATTTCCCTCCTCTTCAGAGAGGTAGTGGACTCCAGGTCCATCATTTTATGCATGCTATCACATACCACTGCTGTGATGGTTTGTTTTGCTTAACTGTTTTTCTTTGTGACAAGAAAGGACTTGATTTGGGGACTGGAAATTATGGGAGATAAGAGGAAAGTGGTAGTTGTCTAAAAAAAGCAACAAAAGCATCAATAAAACATTTTAAATAAATACTAGAATGACAGACCTGCAGAGTGGGGATAGGACCTCAGCTATACACAGTGACCTCAACTCCTGCTTAATGTATGAATCAGCTCCACAACTTCCCCAACAAGGAGAAGCCAACCTCTATCTGAAGGCCTGCAATGATAGGGAGCTCTGCCTCCAGAGGCTGCCCATTCCATTAATTGAAAGCTATAGGTAGAAAATTTTTCCATACATTGTGCCTCTCTAACCCTCTTAGAAATCTACTTCCCTGCAATTCTCCCCTTCATCCTCCTCCTGATGCTCTCCAGAGCCAAGCAAAACAAATGGAATGCCCCTTCCACTGGCCAACCCTTTAAGTATTTAAAGATTACTATCATGTCTTCTCTTGGCTAAACTTTAATAGGATCTTTGAAGTTATTCTTTGCACTAAACCTTGAGGTGTACTTTGAAGTTTTAGTATGCAATATACAAATCAAACTATTGAAAGGACCAGAGCTTTCATGCATAGTTCCCATATATAATGCACTTAGTATAGTCCCTGGCATAGACAAAAGGCTTAATAAATGCTTTGTTGATCTAATGTATGAATATTACCTGTCCCTCTTGAATTATAGCTCCTCCTCTTGAATGGGAAGCAGGAACACCAGGGTATTGATTAGAAGAGACCTGGACAGAATTAATGTACTTCTTAGTCAGGGCAAAGGAGAGCTCAAGAATTCAGAGGGATGGACAAGGCAAGAAACCAATGAGGGAAGACAGTGTCTCTTTCTATGCCTAGTTTCCCCCTCCTACACCCCAGCATTCTACTAGGGATGGACAAGCCAAAAGGATGGTTGGAATCAGTGCAGTCAATAAATGGGGTAGGAAGCAGTCAGAGAAGATGGGAGATTTCTGCCCATGACCAAACTGCTGTCGATGAAAGTTGTTCCCAGCTCCTAATCTTCCTATGCCCTTGATCTGGACATTGGTCCCCAGTCTAGAAAGGCTATACACTGAATAGAGTTTGAGAACTGTGATGTACATCCTTCACTTCTTTTACCATTTCTGGGGAGAAAGCAGGTGAACTATATCTTCGCTAGAACTGCTGGGCTCAGAGAATGCTTATTATATATTGCCTGAGGTTAGCCTGGCTCTGAAAGCTGTGAGAAAGCAGCCCACAGCATGGTAAATGATATATTATGCATTGGCTATTCCTTTTATTGAATCTATACAACAACAAAAAAGATACTCTATACAACAGAGCAGGCCTTTCTTTACGAGTGGCCAATTCCATCTAACAAGGTCACATAATTAATAATTAAGGCTCAGTGAAATATAGTGGACTAAGAAGGAGGCAGGATTATTCTAGTAGATGGGAGCTCAAAGGCCATTTTTACCTGGGAAAATCCATACTAATCATACTATTATACTAATGAGACAAGTATGGCTACCCAAAGAGTTAGTACTGGGATATGGAAGGTCACCCATTCTCTAAGAAACACAGAGGAACTGAAACTTTTTTTATTTTTATTCATTTTGAACTTAAATACAAAAAGACCAAAAAAAGAACATTTCCATGTACAAAGCACAACATAAAAAGAGGATTCAATATAAAATAATGAATTTCCATTTCACACTGTTCACTTTTTTAAAAAACTATGTAATAAATACTACATATCGTTTTCAAAGCTACCCTGTTTTTCTGTGCTTCCTTCTAAGTTTTCTTTTGTTCTTTGCTGTGTACTTTTTATTTTTTTCTCTCTCCCTCCCCACTCTGCCCTACAGAAGAATATATATATATATGCACATATACATATATACACATATATACATACACATATTTATATTTATACATATATTGTGTGTGTGTGTGTGTGTGTGTGTGTGTGTGTGTGTGTAAAACCATGCTATACATACTTCTATTTATCAGTTCTCTCCCTGGATGTAGATAGCATCTTCTTTTATAGATGCTGTGTAGTTAATCGAGTATATATGATATTTAAAATGACTTAGTCATTCAAAGTTGTTCTTAGAACAATATTGTCATTGCCATGTACAATGTTCTCTTGGTTGTTCTCATTGGACCTAGAACTTCTGCAACATTCTCCTTTCAGGAAGATGGAAGGAAACCATCAGAGGGGAGTATGGGACTTCCCAGAGTTACTTCTTTTTGGTGAAGAGGATTTGTTTAGTAACTGGGAACATATCTGATGCCATCTCACATGGATAGAACTGAGTTATAAAAGCACAGCTTGATTAAAGTCCTACTCTATTGCCACATCCTAGAATGGAGGTGAAATTGGTTTCTTGAAATCAATTTCAAGGGGCAGCTAGGTGGCGCAGGGAATAGAGCACCGGCCCTGAAGTCAGGAGGCTCTGAGTTCAAATCCAGCCTCAGAGCAAACACTTGACACTTACTAGCTGTGTGACCCTGGGCAAGTCACTTAACCCCAATTGCCTAAAAAAAAAAATCAATTTCAGCAAGGGGACCAGTTCTGGAAGGGCTTACCAATATGGAAAGGTTGAGCAAAGGAATATCTGCTTAGCATAAGGTTGGCCACCAGGTGATGATAGTTTTGTTTTCCTCCTTAGTCACAGCAGTTCATAAAGACTATGTGAAAAGGTATCAAGGTATGATTTCCATACTTGGAAGGATGATATAGAGATTCTTTTTAAGTATGGTAATAAAGGACTTGACATTTACATATGTGTACATATACATATATATGCATGCAAACAGATAGTGTGTTTCTATGTGTATATACATATATTATAGATCCTTTGATCCTCAGAGCAAGGCTGATAGTATTATCCGCATTGTTCAGATGAGAAAACTGAAGCTCAGAAAGGTTAAGCCTTCGCATCCCAGGAAATTCTAAGATAAACTTAAATCCCTCCTAATCAGCCACATTGGCTTGCATAGAAAACAACCTCATTTCTCAAAGAAAAACTTTTTTGAAATTACTAAACCATCATGACATGATTTCCTGTGCCCAAACACATTGGGAATATGGACTAAGAGCTGGAACGGCCCTAAGAGGGCATCCTATTCAACATTTTACAGATAAGAAAATTGAGAGCTAGTTGAGCAAGTGACTTACTCAAGGTCATACATCAAATATGTGATTTGAACTCCAGAACCAGTATTCTTTCCACTGTAGCAAGTAGCTCCTTACATTCCATTTTGCCACAAAAATGGAGCTTTTATTCTACTTTAAACATCATTGTACCTTAACAGATCCTTCATAGTCATTCTCAATTTACCTTCAGTTACTAAATTCTACTCCTGGGGAGTTCTAACTGGTCTTTATCTCTTCTACAGAAAAAAGTGATTAAAATCCTATTCAAAACAAAAGAAAAAGCTTTTGATTTGTTTGTTTACTACATATTTGAAGTGGTTTCATCCTACTGGGCCTACAGTCACCTCATCCATAGAATTAGGCTATTAAGCTAGAATAGCCTATAGGTCTTACTGCTAGGTCAGTTGTAAGGTCCTTTCCTGTTCTAAGGGTCTAACATCCTTCCAGCTCCATCACTGCAGGCTCTAAGATCACGTTCATATTCTCCATTTCTTTTGCTGGCTCCTCTTCTTCTGTCCTCCAAATGGATGTTCCTTAAGGCTCTATCCTTTCTAGGCCCTCTGAACTTCTGTATCATATTGGTTCCAACCATTTCCTCTCTGCATTTTTAATCTGGACTCATAAACAGGCTCCTTGATCAACAGGAGCCAGCATTTTCAGAATGAAGATCATTTCCTAAGGTCAGCCTGGGCTACAAGTGAAAGACCTCAGTACAGAAGCTGCTTGTTTTTGGACTTTCTAAATTGTTAGAAAAGTTTGCTTTATATCAAAACAAAATATGTTCTTTTTCAACTTCCACTCATGGCCTCTTATTCTGCCTTCTTACAGTCTAGAAGTCAACTCTAATAAATTCATCCATAGAAGAATCATTTCCCCAGAGCTACAGGAAAATCTATTGTCCGTGTACCCAGGATGTCACAAGAGAAAGTCAGGCTGGATCACAACTGGAAAATTGCCTACCTTGAAATCACAGGGTTCTTTTACTGATCTCAAACTGCCACTCCAAGAGACCATGTCTTTAAGGCCATTGTGAACACAGACTGTTACATGACTGCCTTTATGTAAAACAACTTTAGCTCTGAGATTCTATGAATCTCAGAAAAACTGAAGTGACAAATAACTCATAGAGCAAAGGAAAGACATATGGTAGATATAACAGGCTCCACTATGACATCAATGATGGATTGCAAATAAGAAATAGTGTATTTTTATACTCTTTGATAGATCCATAATCGCATTAGCTTAGGCACTTTTCCCCCCACAAGCATGCAGGGTAAGCTTTAGTAGCTTAAAATGGCACTAGGAATTTTGGAACACTTTATGGAACACCTTTATGCCTTCTTGGGTCTATATAATTGTAAGGACCTCAATAGCCTCCTCACCTCATTGAGGGACTGCAACCTGCATCTGTGGAAGGAGTACCAGCATTGGTGAGAGTGCAGATCTCTCAAAATTTCAAAGTAATTTGAACAAAAAAAAAGATCTTGCAATATAAACAAGAATACATCAATGATATCATGAAATGCCTTGATAGTTAAAGGGTTAGATAAATATATAGAGACAAATTTTGTTCAATTATATCATCAGAGGAATTCCTTACAGAAAATGAAACTGTTCCAGATGCTCCTCCTTGCAGATTATATTTTTTGCATCAAATTCTAGAACATTATTAGGGCCTCCTTAATGAGATCTATTGTTACTGTAAAAAAAAAACAGGCTAGTTATCTACACACGAAAACGAAGTGGATGAAAAATATATATAGTACAGATTTTAGCATGCAGTTGGGCTGGAAGTCCATTGAGTTAGTCAGCCAGTATCTTAGATAGGTCTCTCAGGCAAACAATAAGCTAAGCCCAGAATTACATTGGTAGAGAAGAGCAGATTGAATCACAATGCAAAAATTGTGCAGTTCTTTCAATGATCCCAAGCTGCTCCCTACCAAAGAGCCCATGTTTCTATATTATATGGCTATGAATCATGAAACCCTTATGGATCAAAATTACAGGTGACCAAAAGGGCAATAAAAAGACACATGGTGAGTATAAGTAGTGTAAATCATATTACCAATGATGTCTCATGCACAAGAGACTGAACAAAAGACATGAGGAATATTTATATAAAACATATAACATATATACATATATACATATGTGTGTTTATGAACATGCACGTATGCATACATCTGTATATATGCATATACACAAATACATAACTGGAAAAAGAAATGGCCTGGTCATATAGTGAGAACAAGGTATAGTAGATGGACAATGTAACAATTATAAAATGATCCAAAAGAAGACCTCGGGCACGTCTGGTAGTGGTCTTCAAGCAAAGGCTGGGTGGCCATTTGTCAGGGAGTGTTATAGAGTTGAACTTTGTTTAGGTATGGGTTGTATTAAATGACCTTTAAAAGGTCCTTTCCAGCCCTACAATTCTGAATTTAATTGCATATAGTATCACTCTGATCAGAAAACTGCCATACTCTGCAATGATTAATATATCTTTGAGGTTTAATAAATGGTAGGCCTATGCTTTAAGAAGATCTACATGTCTCTATCTCATAGTTTCAACCTGGCTACACATTCTTCACAATCAAAAATTCATCTTCTTCCTTTGGAATCTCAAAGGCAAAAACCCAGAGAAATGGATCCATTTTTCAAAAGCCTTTCCCCAATGAAAACTGATTTCCACACCCACCCATTATGCCAATAAGTGATGGCTCAGTAGCAGGCATCCACAGGGACATGTGGGCAACTGCACTCCAATGACCTATTTTGGAAAAACTAGCATTGGGAATGAAAAATACCAAAAACGTCTTAGAAATAAGAGTCTAGTATTTTCCAGTTAAATTTGTTACTCCATAAAAGGAATTGGAACTATGAGAATTTAAACCAAGTTCTGATGAACTTTGCCAAGTACTTTTTATTTGTTTTTCTTTTTTTACAACTCATTTGTTTACAGCAACAACAAAAAATTCATTCCATAGGTTCAGAAGTGTAGAGAAAGCTCAAATTCCCTTGACCTAGTTAATAGGCTCAAACAGGAGCAAATGAGAATTAATGTGGTCCTACCAAATTAGAATTTAATCAAATTCATTATACTCTCCTCATCCTTAATAAGAACATTTTCAAAGAATCTCTTAAACACTAAGGTTACAGGAATTTTAATTTCGTTTTGAATACGCAAGTAATTAATTGTCTTAACTGTGTAATAAAAAAACCTAAAGAACAGAATAACATGATGTTTGATTGATGATTGCTCTCATTTGAATCCAATAATTAGATCAAGGGAATATTAGCTTTCTATACATTTCCAAAAGAAGTAAAAGTTTATTCTTAAATATTTAAAGGGACTTACGGTCTCATAGGTCTTGGGTACTCCTTCTACCAGTGAAATTGGCATACTGCCTTGGAAAGTTGTTATGGAAAAAAAATCGTCACCCTGTGGACAACCTGGTGACAAGCCAAGCCTCTCCAAAGTAGGCTAGTTTTTTGTTCATAGGACAAAGTCCATTATCAGTCCCATATGCACAGTTTTGCCATCTTGGTAGAACCTGACAGAGACTAAGTTCTGCCGACATAGACTATAAGAACCCAAGGTCAAACCCACCCTCCTACCACCACCACCCCATGCCAAGCTATAAGGAAGTCATCAGAAGATGCTCTAAGTGTGGAAAGGGGGAGTTTATTTAGCTGTAGAAATAATACTCTCACATTTCAATAGCACTTTATGGTTTACAAAATGCTTTCCTCACAGAAATCCTACGAAGTGCATATAGGTCAAGGATCACTATTTCCTATGTTAAAAATTGGGAAACAAAGGCTTAGGGAATTGAAGCGACTTACTCAGGTTTACACAGACAAGGAATAATGAAATTGAAAGGCGTCTTGAGAAATGGTTTCCTTGACTCTAGGGAGACCCCAACTAAACAATTCTGAAAGAAGAATCTCAGACATGGGAAGTAAGAGCTAGAAGCAACTTTAGTGATGTATGAGGAGAGTATAATTAATACAGTCCAATTTCTCATAGTATGGTGATTTTGTATTGGTACAATCTAAGTGTATTTCTCTTAGCAGACACTTGCTAATTGCATTCCCATTAACTACATAATATTTCTACATGCCTCCCATGCCCCATCCCTCACATGGGGTAAGAGTGAAGATCCTCAGTTTAAACCACTGAACTGCTAAAGTTAGTTTAATATCTTCATAAAATAAGTTTCAGAAAATTATTACAGAAATTTGAAGACAGAAAAAACACACTACACAAAAACAGTTAATCATTCTCCTGCCCATAAAAAATATTAAGTGTTCCCCAAAGGGACAATGCCTTGACAGTTAAAAAAAAAAAAACAACAAACAGCCTATGAAATTCAAATAAAGAAAGTAAACCTCCTGGGGGGGAAGAACTTCAAAGTTCTTTAGAAATAACTTTTTATTATCTTATATTTTCAATTATTTCTGTGGCACTATATTCTCACTTTAGGATTGCCTGGGAAGGGGAGGAGATATAATCGGTATATTATATAATATAATCATAATAATGGTATATGAAAGAAGGAAAGATATTAAATGTTTTAAAATCACAGATATTGCTACTGAAAATCAGCAATTTTTATGAAAATAATCATTTATCTAGGGCATCCTTTATGAAAATACAAAAAGGAAATAGGCTTTTGAAAACAACATTCTACAGAAGACCACATCTTTACAGCTATAAAATTTACACAAAAGGGCAGAAAATACAAGATCTCACTGTTTGTTGTTTGTTGACTATGAGAAAGCATTTGATTTGGTTCTCCATCAAAAAGGTATCTCCTATATTATATTACCATCATAAAAGATTCCTCAATAGATATAATCTCATTCCACAATCCTCTGATTGTTTTATGATTTGATACTAATAGACACATGCTTCCTAAAGGTGTTCACCACTGTCATGGAAGATGTTCAGCACAGAGGTCAAATGGAAGTGGGCAGTGAGGTCCTCTGGAAGCTCTTGTTTACAGTTTACATTGCGCTAATTGCACAAATCTCCAAAACAGTTTAGAACTTCTTAAATGAGATCCATAATCAACTCAAGTTCAACTTAAAAATACACACAGTAGATGAAGAATGTCTATTGACCAGACTATGACATACAAATTGGATAGCTGGTCCATAGTGCTTGATCATCAGTATACATACATCTTGGCCAGATACTCTGGGTTGACACTGAACTGTACCCAGAAATTAGGAAGAAGAGAGCATGCTAGACCACATCTGGGAAATGGCACAGCATTTTCAATGGCCTCATGCTTCTCTCGTATTTTTAAAACACCAACATTCTCCTTATGATGCTGTAATAAATCATAAAATGCAATAATCTTTGAGGAATCAAAATTGAGGGTCATCCAAAGGGTAATGGATAGACACATAGTGATTATAGTTTGCAACAGTGACGAGTTGTACATAAAGAATAGCATAAGATACCAAAGAGACGTATGTTGGGAAAAGGAAGTAGACTGGTTGTTAGTAAGAGTAAGGGATGAGACAGGGGTACCTACAGAGTATCTCAAGTTCTAGAAGAAAAACCTAGCATATTTAATGGATTATTTTAGGGAATTCATAGGGGGACATGGACAAGAATCCCGTATGAGAAGAAGCTGTGATAGAATTTGTAACACCTCAGGGGCAGCTAGGTGGTGTAGTGTATAGAGCACTGGCCCTGGAGTCAGGAAGATCTAAGAGAGTTCAAATCCGGCCTCAGACACGTAACACTTACTAGCTGTGTGACTTTGGGCAAGTCACTTAACCCCAATTACCTCACACAAAAAAAAAAGAAAGAAAGAAAAGAGAAAAAAGAATTTGTAACACCTCATTGGAGAGAATACCTGCATCAATGAGATCATAAATCTCTTGAGGAAACTGAAGTATGTCAGTTTGCCTAGAGAAGGCAAGCTGATCATGAACTGATCATGAATAAGAAATAAAAAGAAAGACTTCAAGTGCTACACTGGTAGCCACAAAATGTTAAAAGAGTCATAGAAAGGCATCTTGTATATTGGATGGATCTTCCACAGAGGGCTTGTGAGAAAATGTAGAAAATAACTATATAGCTTAACATGGTGGCACATGCCTATAATCCTTGCTACTAGAAAGGCTGAGGCTGATAGACTACCTGAGTTCAGAAGTTCAAAGCTGCAGTGGGCTAAGCTAATCAAGTGTCCAAACTAAGGCATTGAGGTGAGACCCTGGGAATGGGGGTGGGGGTGATAGGATACAAGGTTGCAAAAGAGTTATGAACCAGTCTAGGTGAGAAAAGGAACAAGTCAGAACTCCCAAGCTGATCAAAGTGGGACCAAGCCCATGAGTGACCCCTATCCATCTAGCCTAGATAAGTTAAAGAGACCCAGCCATGGAGGGGAAAAAAGGATTAGTAAACTATAAAGTAACTCAGATAGTTTGTGCTCGACACTTGTGGATGGAGTATAGATATACTATATTAGTTCACATTATCCTAAGTTGACTATTTAGTTAGTCCCCATCAAAGCCTTGTTGACATTTGCAAATGACAGCAAAGCTAGCAGATCTAGCTAATACATTGGATGACAGAATTAGGATCCAGGATATACTAGAACAATGAGCCAAGGCTAACATGTCCAAATTTAGTCTACACTTGAGCTTTTTTTAAAAATCACCTGCACATGTATAGGATGGATGAAATATGGCTACACAGCGTATGAAAAACACCTGAATGTTCCATATGAGTAATTAATGGGACATGGCAGCCAAAAATCCTATGGTAATCTTGGGCTACATTAACAAAGGCATAATAATATCCAGAGAAAGGGAATATTTGTCCTCTTCCCTCATTAAATGGCATATGTAGGACTGAATTAAACACTATGTCATATTTTACAAAATATACTGAAAAAAATTTCATGTCCAAATGAGGGTGAGTAGGCTAAGGATAGGACTAAAAACCATCCCATATTAAGCTCAATTGAAATCACTGCGGATATTTTGCCTGGATATGTGAAGGCTTTATAACTGTCTTCAAATATCTGATGAGCTGTCATCTAGAAAAGAGATTATACTTGTTTTGCACAACAAGAGAAGGTAGAAGGTAGAACTTGGACCAGTGGATGAAAGTGGTAGAGAGGCAGATTTTAGCTTGATATAAGGAAAACATTTCCTTAAACTGTCCAAAATCAAATAGTCTAGAGAAGGAGAGAGATAACACATCTTCAAGGGGAGGACAGATCATGACTTCTCCAGGATGTTAGGAGACTTGTTATTATTTCTTCAGTACAGGTTGGACAAGATGTTTCATGTGAATCCTCCCTTCTACTAAAGTCCTTCTCTGATGCCTTACAATAGTATAGTGGTAATGCTGGGGTCTCAAAAACAATGCCAACAGAGTACAAGCTTTAAAAGGTCCTATGCCAAGCTAGAAAAGGTAACTAGGTGGCTTAGTGGATAGAGCACTGCGCCTAGAGGCAAGAAGAGTTTAATTCAAATCCAGCCTCAGATACTTACTAACTGTGTGACCCTGGGCAGGTCACTTAACCTCTGTTTGTCTTACCCCACAGGAGGAGGAAATAGGAAATCACTCTAGTATCTTTGCCAAGAAAACTCCAAGAGTCATGAAGAGTTGAATATGATTAAATGACTCAACAACAATACCAAGGAAATCATAGGTCCACTCCCTGTACATATTCCATGTTACAATCAGGATAACAAAGGAAGGAATATATTAAAATTCTTGATGTTAAAATGGGAAAGCCTATAGTATACAAACCACATCTTCAACAAACTCTTGCAAGGAAGCAATGGAACGTGATATTAACTATTATATAAAGAAACTCTGAATGATTGTGATAACCAAAGAGGAATGATTATAATATTCTGATCAGAGAACCAATCAAAACTGGATTCATGAAGAACAAGGGGCAGGAGGCCTGAACTTGAAGCTTAACCCTGCCATTTATTAGCTGTGTGACTTTAGGAGGATTATTTCACCCTTTTGTTGTGAGTTTCATCATTTGCAAAACAACTATAACATATAATTATAATGATTATATATAATGCATTCTACATTATATGACTACATAATAGTATATTTAATACATAATATAGCATCCCTACCATTACTCCAACTCTTGATACAGCTCAGCTGGCTCCTGACCTTTCCTTCCACCATATAAAGACTCAAGGTTTTGGCCACAGCATCATGATTTTAATACCACACTTATCTCCTGCTGACCATCCTTAAAAACATTCATGTATATGTCTTCATATATTAGCTATGTATTTGAGATCCATGATGCCAGGGAATATATCTTATCTAAACTTTATATCTATATCCCTAGTGCAAAAGACAGTGCTCTATACCAGAGATGTCAAAGACTCAGCCCACAGGCAGGAGTGCTGCCATAACCAGATTAAAATGTAATTGGGAAATAGTTAACAAAATAAAGATACAATAAAATACAGATAATGTTAATATATCATTTTCTAAGTCAGTATTCATGCTCAGCAATCCTCATGTATGTTTTAGGGGCACCCATTTCTATTTGACACCACACTTCTCTATACACAGTAAGGGGTCAATAAATGTTTGCGAGATTCAATTACATTTCAACATGGTCTCAGGCCAGTTGTCTTTCATGTGAAACATTAAAAAAAACTGTACTACAGACAAGAACAAATCAGGAGGGCTTAAAAATTTCAGGAGCATATACAGAACAGGCATCTGGCCCAAAGGCAGCAGAACAGAAAAATTTCAGAGGAATTCCAGGAGACCCATTTGGTTTTGTCCAGGGCCTTGGTGATGGTTAAATATAAATGTGTCTTTATCAACACCACCCTCCTCCCACCCCATCCCCACCCAATCTCCCTTCTCATTCCTTCTGTCCCACCTGGTTCCTCTCAGGCTGCCCTGAAGTGCCTCACACTGTAAGATAACACTCCTTAAATCAAGTCACTTTTACTTTTTGGACCTCCGTTTCCTCCTCTGTAAGACCAGAATAATGCTCACAGGCTTGTGACAAAATTGGTTCTGCCAACCTCTCAGTGACCCCAGACAACTCTCTAGGACTAAGTTTGTATGCATTGGCAGAGGCAATTTACTTGCAGGGAATTCCCTATACAGATGGAATCCCAGGCCTGGAATGAAAATAACAGCTTGCATGACCTACCTCAAAGGGTTGGTCTAAGGAAGCCCTTTATAAATTGTAAAACCCCATATTTGAGTTATTATCTTTAAGGTTTCTTTTAGGTTTGAGGTATGACTCACTAACTCCCCCATTCCTTCAGGGGTTTATCTCAGATGGAAAGTAATGAGCATCTGACTGAATCCATTCACAATGAGGCATGACTTATTGCTAGGTTTTCATAGATTTAGAACTAGAAGAGACTGCAGATAACCTTGCATTCAACCTCCCACCCCCTCATTTTACTGATTACCAAACAAGGGCCCAGAGAGGTTAATTTACTTGCCCAAAGTCACACAGGCAGTAAAATGGCAGATCTTAGAATTCAAAGCCATGTCCTCAGACTCCAATTCCCCTGCCCTTTCCATTGTACCATATATTTATATTATAAAAGAGGAACTTGTTGGCGCAAACCTAAAGCTGATAAAAGGAGCTGAAAATTGTGGAAAAGCAAACTTCAAATGGTTGTGAGAAAAAACTTCATAAGAATTAGAGCTGTTCCCATCATTCTTAGTATCTCCCAAATCCCTGTGGTTCAGTTCCTAATCACCTCTGGCCCAGATTGTTGTAACAGCCTCTTAATTGGTCCCCTACCTAGTTTTCCCCCTGTCCAGTCTTTCTTCCTCACAACTGCCAAAGTCACTTCCCAGCTCAAAAAGGTACAGTAGCTCCCCATTTATTTTTCGTATTCTAGGATAGAATATGAACTCCTCTTTTGGAGGAAGGAGAGGCATTAAAGGCCCTTCAAAATCTGGGTCCAACCTACCTTTCCAGGGTTATTAAATACTACATCCTGTCATGTACACTGCATTTCATACCAAGAATACATTCCCTCTTCACAACATCCTCAATATCTCTGCCTTCAAGAATCTCTGGCTTCTTCCAAAAGTCAACCACCTCATACATGAATTGTTTCTCAATACCTTCCTAGCTGTACCTGTCATCCCCAAATTACTCTGCATATATTTTGTACTTAATATGTGTACATATTGTTTTCCCAAAAGAACATGAATTATATTTTGCTTGATCTCATCACTCCCATGGATTTAGTAATCACCTCTATGTAGAAAATTCCCAGATCTGTTTATCCAGCCCTAACCTCTCTCGTGATCTCCAGTCTCCCATCTCCTACTGCCTACTAGACATCTCTAACTGGATATCCCACAGACATCTTAAATGCAACATGTCTAAGACTGAACTCATTATCTTTCCACTGAAAACCTTTTGCTCTTACTAACTTTCCTATTATTACTAGGACAATACTATTCTCCCAGGTCACCTAGGCTGGCAACCTAAGTGTCATTATCCCCTACTCTTCACGCTTTTACCCCTTCCTTATCCAATCTGCTGCCAAGTCCCTATTCTACCTTCACAACGTATATTGTATATGCCCTCTTCTCTTTTCCAACACTGCCACCACCCTGGTATAGGTCCTCATCACCTCATACCTGTACTATTGAAATAGTCTGCCAGCTGGTCTCCCTGCCTCAAATCACCACACTCCAGTACCAACCTCCATTCAGCTATCAATGTTATCTTCTTAAAGTTCAGACTTGATGGTCATTCCCCTATTCAATAAACTCCAGAGGTTCCCCATTGCCTCCAGGATCAAATATAAACTCCTCTGTTTGGCTTGTAAAGTCCTTCATAACATGGGCTCTTCCTACCTTTCCAAGCTTCTCATACTTTACTCTAATCCATGTACTCTGCAATCCAGAGACACTGGTCTTCTTGCTATTCTGAACCAGGAATTTTCACTGGCTGTCCCCCAAACCTAGAATGCTTTCTTTCTCCTCAACCTGCCTCCTAGCTTCCCTGGCTTACTTCAGGTCTCAATTAAAATCTCACCTTCAGCAAGATGTTTTTCCCAGTCCCTTTTAAGGCTACTGCCTTCCCTCTGAGATCACCTCTAAATTTTCATATACATATATATAATATGCATGTATGTATATATAGTTTTTCATATAATTTTATAAGTTTTTTCATATAACTTTCACATACATATGTGAAATATGTACACATATGTATATATACATATATGTATATAGTTTATGTATATAGTTTGTTTATTGTTGTTGTACATTATCTTCCCCATTAGATTGTGAGCTCCTTGAGGGCAAGAACTGTTTTGCCTTCATTCGTATTTTGCCTTTATTTGAAACCATAGCACTTAGTCCTGTGCCTAGCACATAAGTTCTTGATGAATGTTTGTTGACTTTACTTGACCTTGAAGACAGAGATTGTTTTCACCTTTATATCCCATGGAACAAAAAGGTCTTTCAATAAATGTTTTTCAATTGATTGGTCCAAGAATAAAACATGAAGTCTCATAAAATAATAGCTCCCTATCCGTGGTGGTGTTCAAGGGGAAATTACATGACTATTGTGAGTGATATAAGTTGTGATTCCTTTTCAGGTACAGGCTGGATTAGATACCCCTCCCTAACCAGGTCCCTTTCTCTCTCAGACTCTGTGAATCTAGTTAATCTATGGTATCTCTAACTCTAAATTTCTAAAAGTCCACAAATGTCCCAGGAAGATATTTTTGAACATACAACTTTCAATTTGCCCCAATAGCTTTTTTTTTGCTTTTTGGTGAGGCAGTCGGGGTTAAGTGACTTGCCCAGGGTCACACAGCTAGTGTCAAGTGTCTGAGGCTGGATTTGAACTCAGGTCCTCCTGACTCCAAAGCCAGAGGTCTATCCACTACATCACCTAGCTGCCCTTCCAATCGCTTTTAAAAAATAAAGAAACTTTTTCTTCTGGCCTATCAGAAGAACAGGTTAGGAAATGGCATTTGACTTCTTTGTGTCAGGTGTTAATAGCCTTTACAGGTATCAAAACCTGTTTTGTATGGATGAAGTTCCCTGACAGCTAGATAAAGTTTCTATAGCCTTTCCAGTTTCAACCAGCTCTTACTTTCAATCCAGGCTGAGTTATGTTCTTAGGTAAGTTCCTCTGGTTACCCAAACAGCTGTTTCTCAAAAAATCATCATCATCATCATCATCATCAGCATCTTGCCATGGAACTTCTGAATACAGTGATGGGCTTTACCATCACATGAATAATTAAAATGCCTGGAGATCGAGTATAGCCAGATGCAAGTTGAAATGAATTTCTATGACAGCCCCTAAGCAGATAGATTATGAATAGTTATGTACTGTTACCACTATCAAAGCAGTTGACCTTTGGGAATAGGAAGGCAATACCTGCTGCCAACCATGTTAGGTTATTTAGGAAACTAGGCTCTCTCCAACTCTGTGGTCACCTGCAGTCAGTAGATAAATAAAAAGAAGACCCAAAATCGCAAGGCTGATATTCCTAAAAGCCCTTACACTACAGCTGACAGTCTTGAAAGGGAAAGCAAGAGTAGATGAATCCTTTTCATGGCAGAGTAGTATGGCCCTAAGATGTACCTTTACTTGCCTGTGTATTGTCTTCCCTCATATTCCTAGGGACATTATCTGCAGGAGTGTGCTATTAGGTGGATAAGGTCTTACATCTCCAGAATTTCCTTATTACACTAGTCACAAAGTCAGAATCCATCCAGGAAACCTCAGAAAAAATAGCCAAAATGTGTCATTTTAGAACTGAAAGAATCAAACCCATCACTTCTTTTGACATGGAAACTCCAAAAGGAAGACACTTCCCAAGGTCACCCAAGCATGTTAGAAGGGAAGCTAGAACTAGACTCCAAATCTCCTGATGCCCAGGCCAGTGTTCTCTCCACTGCCAGATTGATACCTCTTTCTTTTTAGATTAAGAGAGGATATCAGCAGTTAGTTTGTAATAAACACCTGGTGTGTGAAACCATCAAACCAGTTTACCATGCTCAGCAGTAGTTACTCCTTGAATGCACAAATGCTTCTCTCATGTAATCATTCCTCTGTTCAAAAGCTAACATTTATAGGATTTGGTGACATAAGGAACCTTAGCTATCATCTAGTTTGATGTCCTCACTTCCAGATGAGAAATTAAATGACCTGCCTCAGACACACAGAGCAATGATTCAAACCTTGGTCCTTTGACTCCACTCTTCTTTCCACTCTACCTCTTGCTTTCTCTTGGCTTCAGCCTCAACCTTATTTTGATCTAGACCATCAGCAGGTGTCCTCCCACTCCAACCCTTGATTAGGCTCTTAACTATGCAGGCAGTTGCCAACAGAGAGGAAAGGGTGGCAGAAAACAAGCTACTTTCCATTTAAATGGAATTCATCCAAACACAGAATTTCAGGAATCATCATCACATTCTTAGCCCTTTGGGGGCTACCCTGGGTAGTAAGCAGTAAAAATGGTAGCAAAAAGCTTCACCACCTCACCCAGAAGCCCAGGGCATCTAGAATGCTAAAGGACAGGGTAATAAGAAGGTTGACACCTGAGAACCCAAAGCCTGGTTCCCTCAAAGAAGTGCTCAGGAAGTAAGGGGTGCCTAAGCCCCTCTACCAATTTACAACCGAAATCCTGAAAAGTAGGACATAAGGATGCAGGAATGCTCAGTAGTCATGTGTCTGATGCCCTTGTCCCAGAACTTGTGCATGGGCATCTACCCACCATTTGTTGGCCCACTCTCTCCAGGTCCCATTCCTAGTCCCAGTACCTAGACTCCTTCTCCGTCCTCTGAGCCTGTATCACTCTCTGAGCCTGCCTTTGTTATGTCTCTATGACTATAGTATTTAGAAATGGAAGAAACCTTACAGACCTAGTAAACGCCTTGATTTTATACCTGAGAAAAGGCTCAAAAAAAAAAAAAGCTGAGTGACTTGTCCAGGGTTACCCAGCTAATAAGTAACAGAACCCAAATACTAATGTTAAATCTAGTGATCTTTCTGCTATACTACAAATTAATTGGAATCCTGTATCTTCTAGTTCTTTGACCCTGAAGCCCAAGACTGCCCCCTAGACGTAAAGGTTTCCTTGGGGTACTTCTATCCCAGTCCCCTAGATCTATGAGATCTCTCTTTCCCATACTTTTCCTACAGAGTCCATCCTCTTCTTTACAAACTGGATGTCTCCTTCCTTCCATACATATCACCTCCTCCACCTATGAGGTTCTCTTTTCCTCACTCCTTAGCCGTTACCTCCTCTACACCCATAGGCACCCTGCCCCCTATTCCCGCAAGGCCCCCTCTGCACTTCTAGCTACCCCTCGTCCCCACCTGTAGGACCCCCCTCTTCCTACCCCCATAACCACCCTACCCTGCACCAATAACCCCTCTACTTATAGCAGCCCCACCCCCTACACCTGTAGGGTCTTGTACCTCTGGCCCTTACACCTGTAGGGCCCGCTTGCTCCCATCGATATCCCAACCCCTGATTCTGTAAGTCCGCCCTTGCTCTTATAGCCACCCCACCCCTGTGGTCCCCAGCAGCCCCCGCCCCTCACCGAGAGGAGCCTCCTACACCCCTAGCCGCCCCGCCCCCTGCACCTGCGGTCCGGCCTCGCGCAGTGCCGGGCCCCGCCCCCTGCATCTCTCGTGCTCCCCTCTGCCGGCCCCACCCAGCCCCGCCCCGGGTTTAGCCAGCACTGAATCTCACCTCCCGGCTCTCCTGCACTGGGCCCGGGGGCCGCTGTCAATGTCGGGACCGCTGTCGTGGTCCTGGCCGCCGCAGTCCCGGCCGGTCACCTTGACACAGGCCGCAGCGGCCGCCGCCGCCTCCTCATGGCCACGCCGAGAGCAGCGGGCTGGCGGCAGCAGCGCCTGCAGCCAGAGATGGCCCGAACCCGGCCAGAGCCCTAGCGAGAGCCGCTGGAGCCACTGGAGCAGAGCCGAAGCCCAAACCCAGCCGCAGCGGGAAACGTCCGCTCCAGGACCGGAGCGACAAGACCGTCAGCCAATCCTTGCCCAAAGCTAGACATTCTCACCAACCATCTTAGAGTAGGGGCGGGGATAGGCAAATCAGCCCTGCCGAGCCCCCAGTGCGCAACAGCGAGAGCTGCAAGCCAGTAAAGGGCCCAGGGGTGAGTGAGGGGGGCTGAGCGCTCCCCTCCTATTGCATCTCCATGCCAGCCATCGCTTGGTACAGCTTGGAGGCTGGCCTGGCCCCCCAAGCTCCCTCTCCCGAAACAGCTCTGCACTGATTCCTAGATCCGTTGGAAAGGCCTTGCAACCCTACACGCCCTGGCCCGACTTTGATTTAAATCAAATCGATTTTCTTCCCTACTTGGGATCAACTGAAGTCATAGCGTGACAGAGTTGTAAGGAACCTCAGGGCACAAAATGTAGGAACTGGAAGACACTTTAGAAATTATTTACACTAGGTTGGCATGGGGGGTTGGGAGAGACTTGTCCAAGGTCACACGGAAAATGCAAGGCATGATTGGAACTCCAACTGGTCTCAACTCCTAGTCTAGCGTTCTTTCCAGCGAAGAGCAGTGTAGTACGGTCTAAAGAATGCTGGACTTGGAGTCAGGAGAGAGCTGAGTTTAAGTTACTTCTCTGAGCCTCGATTTCCTCATCTATAATAAGGAGATAACAATATCTCTAGAATTTCATAAGGTTGGCCTTAAGATTAAGTGAGATAGTGGGCGAGTGGTAAGAGAAGGGGGCCTGTAAACCTTAAAGTGCTATCTAAATGTAAGCCATCATCATGGTTAGTATTACACTATTCTGCCTTGCTCTTTCCTTTTAAAAAAAAAAATGTATTTTGTGTGACACACTCATGATATAGTATCTTCACAATTCAAAGGTAAACCATAGATTCTGAAGAGTGTAGTTAGCTGGAAGGGACCTTTAAAAACTGAACTAATTTCCCCTTGCAAAAACAAAAAACCTTCTCCTCCTCTACTCTGTTTCCATTGAAAGCGTCACCAGCACCCAGACCCATAACCCTAAAGTCATCTTTGACTATTTCTTCTTCTTCACAATCATTTGCCAAATCCTGATGATTCTACCTCCCAAATCTCTTTTGTCCATATCTGTCTTTCCCCTCAAACAGCCAGCATCGATGTTTAGGTTATCATCACTTCTCATCAGGATTATTGTAATAGCTTCTGAACGTAGTCTCCTGCCTCCAGGCTCCCCCTTCTCCAATCTTCCTTTTAAAAATTACCCCCAATCTTTCATATTAAAATGAGGCAATAATCTGACAATAAAAAGGATGTTTATCGAATGTTATGTTAAAAATCTAATTACAGAAGACTGAAAATCTTTACAATGAGTATTTTCCCCAAAAGAAAGTTTTAATGGAAATAGCAAGTAATATTTCTGACTTGGGATCTACTGACTTAAAATGTGGTTTTATACAAATACTAATTTTTTAAAAAAATCTTTAGAATACAATGAATCAATTTTATTTAAGCTTGTAGCCTAGTGGTCTAGGACAATGAATCAGATAAGGCAGTGATTTGATAAGGAGTTATACCAACCATGTTTGGGGGTCAACTATGCACAAGTTTTCCTGCATTAATCTTTGTAGGAATGATCAATAGTAAGAAGCATTGAACCTCCACCTTATTCAAAACTAAGATTTTGTCTCCAAAGTTTAATTCTGATCCTGTTCTTAAGTTACGGCAAAAGGAATTCATGTAAGTGCAGTATTTTTCAAGTTTGGTTTTTCTATTTTCAAGAGACAAGCCCAATTCTTTCCACTTTTACAATTTATTCTTCACACTTACCCCATTAACATGCCTAATCCATGAGCTGAACAAAGTCTGCTCCTGTTTAAAAATGCTTGGTGACTCCCTATTGCCACTAATATAAAGTACAAACCCCTTGGCTTTAAAGCCTCTATAATCTGGCTCAAACCTGCCTTTCTAGACATGTTTCATTCCACTCACCTTCGTGCACTCTATATTCCAGTCAGATATGACTTCTCTCTGTTTCTGGATTTTGTTCTGTCCTCTCTCACTTCCATGTATTTGTATAAAGTATCCCCTCTGTCTGAAATGGACTCCCTCCCTGTCTACCTGTTGAAATTTTTCTATTCATTCAAAACCTGTTTATCTACAAAGTATTCCCTAATCCTGCTTCTAGCTAAAAGTGACTTCCTTTCCCCTCAAATTTTCCCAGAAAACTTCATCTGGATTGTTCCTTGTTTCATATTCACTTGGCATGCCCCATGGCCAGTCAATAAACTAAATATTTCTTAAGAGAATATGTGGTCATTTATTCCACTTCTGTATATTAAGAGCTTAGAATAGTGCCGTCCACATAGTAGGCACTTTTAAATGTTCGGTGAGTGTTAAATGAATCAATCAAGTCAATCCCATTAATTGTATAGATGAGAAAATTAGAATCCAGAGAGAGGAAGTAATTTGACTACAGTCATATTGTTAATGACAGCCAGTAGTAGCCTTCTGATTTCCAATCTTTTCCTGTATACTAGCTACTCTTAGCATTTCATTTTTAGAATTGATGTATTTAAAGCTACTTTATAAAGCAGAGATTTATTTTGATGTGTTAGGAGTTTGGAGATAAATTATGCAACCTCAAAAAATTGATGTGCATAGCCCAGGGTCTTGCACATAGCAGGTACATGCTCAATAAGTGTTGATTTTTTTTTTTACAAACCATTCTAATGAATTTCATTAGAAGTGAATTATCTCCAAATCAAAATGTTATTCAGGGATATTTTTACTATAATCAATTAGGAGATCAATATTTCCTACATTTAACAACAGACATTTAAGTTGTTTTATTTGACTACAAGCTTAATTGTTTCTGATATTTCTCTCCTACAAGATGCTTATAATTTTAGCAAAATAAGTTTTTGTAATTTTGAATTTTATTTATGAATATGAAATTGGGGCAAATAATTGAATCAACTTTAAATCATGTTAACATAAAATATTTCCAAGACAGGCTAAGATGGGAAGCTTGCACTGGTAAGGAAAAATTCATTTTCATGATTTTCCAGTTCTTGCACGATTTCTTAATTAGGAAATACAATAATGATAACTTACATTCTTATAGCACTTTAAGGTTTACAAAATATTTTCCATCTGTGAGGTATGTGGTTCAATTATAATTATCCCTATTTGACAGATAAGAAAATTGAAAGTCAGAGACATTAAGTGATTTGCCCATGAAGATCACACAGATAATAAATGTAAGAACAGATATTCATGCTCAGTTCTCCTGCCTCCAGATCTAGTCCTCTTTTTACTGTCATAGTAAGTCTAAAGGAAGATAATTTTTTTTCCAGGCCTGCTATTGCAATTTAAAAATGAATCTCTTCCATAGTATTTGGAATATACATATTTTATGGTACTCCCTCATATTCAGCATTGTGCTATATTTATTTCTATGCATATGTTATCTCCCCCTCCCCACTAAATTGAAAATCCTTTATAGGAAGAACAAGGTTTTGTTCTTCACTGTATCACCCAAAATGGCCATTACAATCTTCTAAAGAGTATGAGCTCTTTGAGGGAATTGAATCTAGTGTTTTTGTGTCCATATCCCCAGCACCCTCCACATCACCTGGCACATAGTAGATGCTTAATAAATATTGGTCAATGAAATTTTTTTTATTGTAGATGTTTGGTGAATGAATATTATTCAGTATTAAATCTAGATGCTTATGAACTCTATCAATTCAGCGACATGGCATTTCTTACAATTGGCCTAATGATAAAATGCTAACTTCAGTAGGGAAATATTGCTCTCAAGATTTAAATGGGAATTTTTTTGTTTTTTCATGGATTGGTATGGCCAAAGAATTTATCACCTACTAAGCAAACCTACTGGTAATGAACTTCTCCCTGCTCAGCTAAGGTAGTCTTCAGAAAGCTGGCTCTGTCTGTCACCAATACTGTCACCAAAACACAATAAAGCATAGTCCTCAAGAGCTCAGAATCACCTCCATATCATGAAGAGACATCAGAGTAGGATTTTATGGAGGAACTTTGTGAATATTGACCCAAAAAAAGATCTAGAATCATCACTAAGCCCTAGTGAATTCTGAAAATAAAACTTTTGTAAAAGGTCACATGAATCTATGTTCTCAAGCATGATACAATTAGACATTATAATCTGTATTCCATGATATATTATAGATTCATAGAATGTTAAAGATGAAGAACATTAACATGATTCTTAGAAGAGACAGTAGTAAGCACCATGGATAGCACTTATAGAAAAAATCAGAGTGCTGTAGTTTCCTGGTTCAGCACTGGAGTGGTGGATAGCAGCAGAGTAGGGCTGTAATGCACTGTCCATACGCCTGCAGGGCAGTGAGTGAGTGATGCAGCAATGGTTAAGTATGTGATGAGGGCTTTCAGAGACAACTTTAGCTATATTTATAATTTTTTAATGATATGGCAAGACAGAAGGGAAAAGGGAAGAATCCCTAGCAATGAAGATATCTAAAAGAGAAAATTCCAAAAGAGTGGAATTTCTTTCCAAAAGAAAAAAAATCACAGATAGCACTAATACCAAAAATGGCAACCCAAAGGACATCAATAACTCCTGACTCCATGCCTACTTTCTTATCTTTATAAAATCTTTATGAAAATGGCCTGCACATGAAAAGCTGGTATCCTTAATAAAAGTGTGAAGATACTTGCTTTGACAGCACATATACTAAAATTGGAAAGATACAGACAAGATTAGTATGGCCCTGGCACAAAGATGACATGCAAATTTATGAAGCATTCCATATTTTTGGTAGGCCTCCAACTCTGTCACTCTGAATCTGCAAAGCCTTCCACCTAATTGACAGTGGCTGGCAACAGCAACTTTCTACTAGAGCTCCACCCAGGGACAAGTCTGCAGTTGTGTTGCCTAGACCCAAAATAAGATCTAGATCCTGGAAAATCCAGGAAGGCAGCAACCAAATCATCCTCTAGATCAGACAAATTAGGATCTGCTAATAACTTTCAGCTCTCTAGTTTGAAATGCCCTTGTGATCCTTGAAGAAAACACCACTCAGTTCCCAGAGAACTCAGGGTCCCAGATAATATAGACCAGTACCTTACAAGGCCCTGATATTTCTTCCAGAAGTTCAGAAAGCCTGACTCTAACACAAAGTTTAAATTGAGGAAGTAAAGCTAGAAGGATGACTTAACAAACAAAAAAAAACTCCCCAAATAAAGAGATATCATGATGCCAGGGATCCCCAAGACAGAAACCCAGAAGAAGAGAATAATCCCAGAATACCTACAAGTATGTTGAAAAACATGGCTTGGCCACAAAGTCAACTAGGATTCCTAGAAAAAAGAAACAAAAGTCTTGAAAATGATATTTTATTCTATTCACCTCCACAGAAAGAACTGGTGGAGTTTGAATGCGGATCAGAGCATACTATTTTTCACTTTATTTTTTTTCTGGTCTGTGTTTTCTTTTACAACATGACTAATATGGAAATATATTTTGCATGATCACAAATGTGTAACCTATATCAAATTGCTTAACATTTCAGGGGAGAGGGGAGGAAGGGAAGGAGGGAGAAAATTTGAAACTCAAAATTTTTTAAATGAATGTTAAAAATTGTTTTTACATGCAATTGGGAAAATAATTTTTAAAAAAAGAAAAGTATTTAAGTGAAATTAAAATGCTAGAGAAAAGAATTGAAAAACAAATGAGAGCTTTTGAAGAAGGGCTTGGAAGGTGAATAAAGTTTAGAACAAAGGGTTTGAAATCTTTCCCAAGAAACAAACATCTTGAGAGGGAGAGGAGCCAAGATCCAAACAACTTTAAAATAACAATTCAAATCAAATTTTGGAGTGGCAAAGCCAATAAAAAGGTCAAAGTGAGATATTTTTCTGGCCTAAGAAAACTTAGGATGTCAGCAGGAGAAGTTTTTGGCACCAGGTTGGAAGCTTGTCCAGAGCTCACACACTCCTTGGCAGCAACAATGACTACAACAGCAGCAGCTTTGGGAGATCTCAGCCCAGAGACAGTAAGGGAGTCAGACAACTGATCAGAAAGAGATTACAGGAGACCCTTTGCTGGAATTGGGTACAGCTGACACTGACTGGAAACTCAACAACCCATATGCAATTCTGGGTCATAGTTCCAGGGTGGAGAGGAGCACTACAGGTCTATTATAAGGGAGCAGAGGTCCTGGTTGCAGTTCCAAGGCAAAGAGAGTGCTAGTACTTGTGGCTGCAGGGGACCAGAGGCCCTTCCTGGGTAAAAACTAGAGCCCAGACCAGGAGAGCAGTGGCTACACCTCTCCCTGTATCACACCACCTTGAAAGCACCAAGAACTTGCATACCCCTGGAACTAGTTCTCAAAATAGAAGCACAAAAAAGCCTGAAGCTCCCCACTCACAAGTGAACAGAACCAAATTTTTAAAAAAATTTTAATTTATTTTATTTTTAATTTATGAAATAAAACAAGCATTTCCTTAACATGGTAAAATAAAAAAAGATTGCACACGAAACTTCAAATTTATTATGTATGACTTGCTATTCCTTTAAAGCATATATTTTGTATATAATATAATAATATTATATATTATCCTTTTTTCCCTTTTTTTCTTCCCTCCCCCCCCACCCTAGACATGGCTACCAGTTGACACAAATATGTGTGTGTATGTAAAATCATTCTATACATACTTCTATTTATCAGTTATTTCTCTGGATGTGGACAGTGTTTTCCTTCACAGGTCCTTTGTAGTTAATTTGGGTATTTATAATAGTCAAAATGACTTATTCATTCAAAGTTATTCTTAAGACAATATTTCTGTTAGTGTATACAATGATCCCCTGGTTCTGCTCATTTCACTCTTGATTATTTTGTGCAAGTCTACCCATGTTTTTCTAAAGTTAATGAGCTCATCATTTCTTATGACACAGTAGTATTTCATCATAATCATATACCACAACTTGTTCAGCCATTCCCCAATTGATGGGCATCCTCTCAATTTCCAGTTCCTTGCTACCACAAAGAGAACGGCTATAAATATCTTAGAAGGTATAGCTTCTTTTTTCTCCCTAATCATCTTTGGAAATAGATCTAGTAGTGGCGCTGCTGGGTCAAAAGGTATAGACAGTTTAATAACTCTTTGGGCATAATTCTAGATTGCTCTTTAAAATGGTTGGATCAGTTCACAGTTCCACCAACCATGAACTTGGGTCCCAATTTTTCCATAACCCTTCCAACATCTGTTGCTTTCCCCTTCAATCATTTTAGCCAATCTGATAGGTGTAAAATGATATCTCAAGGTTATTTTAATGTGCATTTCTCTAATCAATAATTATTTAGAGCATTTTATATGACTATAAATTGTTTTGATTTCTTCATCAGAAAAGTGTCTGTTCATATCCTTTGATCATTTATCAATTGGGGAATGACTCATATTCTAATAGACTTGACAAAGCTTTTTATATATTTGAGATAAAAGACTTTATCTGAGAAACTAAAAAATAAAAATTTTCCCCCAATTTTCTGCTTTCCTTCTGATCTTGGCTACATTTGTATACAAAACTTTATACAAAAACTTTATAATTTAATGTAATCAAAATGATCCATTTTATGCCTCCTGTGCTCTCTATCTCTTGTTTATTCATAAATTGTTCACTTAGCCATAAGTCTGATAAGTAATATGTTCCTCATTCTTCAAATTTTCTTGTCATATCTCTCTTTATGTCTAGATCATGTATCCATTTTGACCTTATCTTGGTAAATGTAAGATATTGGTTTATGCCCAATTTCTGCCATACTACTTTCCAGTTTTCCCAATAACTTTTACCAAATAATGAATTTAAGAATTTGTATCCCATATTCATATCTCAAAATCTTAAGTCTTTACATTTGTCAAATACAAGGTTACTATATTTATTTGCTGCTATAAATTGTATGTCTACTCTGTTTAATTGATCCATCTTTCTATTTCTCAGGCAATAGCAGGTAGTTTTAATATTACTGCCTTCTAATATAGTTTAAGGTCTGGTATTGCTAAATCTCCTTTCTTTGCATTTTTTTCATTATTTCCTTTGATATCCTTGACTTTTAATTCTTCCAAATGAATTTTGTTATCATTTATTCTAATTCAGTAAGATAATTTTTGGTAATTTAATTGGGATGACATTGAATATATAAATTAGTTTAGGTAAAATTATCATTTTTATTACATTGGCCCTATCTACCTATGAAAAATTAATATTTCTCCAATTATTTAAATCTGATTTTATTTATATAAAAAGGTTTTTTTAAATAATATTGTTTATATAGTTTCTGAGTTTGCCTTGGCAAGTGTACTCCCAGGTATTTTATAATATCTAGAGTTTTTTTTAATGAGATATCTCTTACTATCTCTTCTTGCAGGGTTTTGTTTGTGATATATAGGAATATTAATGATTTATGTGGATTTAGTTTATATCCTACTACTTTGCTAAAAAAAATTTTTTTTGCTAAAAACTCTTGTTATTTTGTAAGAGATAAACAAAACAAAAAGACATAGCCACCAAAAGTATTTGTTATTGTCATGATATTCTATACAAAATCTAAATGGAAGGTAGATTTCCTATAAATGGTGAAATTCATCAGATGTTTCTGTTTGGACATAACATGTTAATTTCATTGATGGTGAAATAATAAAGGGTCTCTCCAAGGAAAGTTCTCAAGAGAAAGAGCCCTAGTTATCCTTGCAGATGAATAAAAATGATAAACAGGTTATAGCACATTGTTAGTAATGATTTGTACATGAGAAGTGGTATGGACAATATTATCTGTAACATGCATGACCAAGAAGGGATGTGGGTCAGTAATGAGGGATACTAGATTGTCAGTCTGATGTTACAATAACATTATTTCTTCTTCATTATTTTTACCAATAAAATGATGTATTTTTAAAAACACAATCTCACTTCTTGATAATTCTCCTCTCTCAAAACAAACACCCAACAATTCCACCCATGTAACAAAAGTATGTGGCTTAGCAAAACAATGCATTAACCACATTCAATTCAATTTAACAGATCTTTATTGGACATCTACTATATGTCCCCTTCCCCAAATCAGGAATTCAGCATTATTACTCATTCTGTGACTGTATTGCATATCACCTCTCAGCTAGAAAGAAGGAGGTATGTTTTGCTAACAGTGCCCTGGAACCAAGACTGATTACTGCATTGATTTGAACTCTGATGTTTTTCAGTGTTTTCCTTTACAACATTTTGATCACTCTGCAAATTGTTCACTTTGGTATACCTCATTTATCATAAGTTTTACCAGGTTTCTCTGAAGTCTTCATATTTGACATTTCTTACATTACAATAATATTCCATTACATTCATATAACATTTTTCAGCCATTCCACAATTGAAAGACACTCTCCTTTGTTTCTGGGTTCTTTTTGTTGTTGTTGTTACCACAAAAGTGCAGCTATAACTTTGTACATATATGGGACATCTTCCTTAGCCTTGAACTTCCTTAGGGCTGTATTCCCAGTAGGGTATTGTGATGTATACAGTTTAGTAATTTTTCACTAAACTATTAAGAATAATTCCAAATTACCTTCCAGAATTGTTGGACCGAATCACACCTCCATCAACAGTTTATTAGTATGCCCTATCTTCTCACAGACCCTACAATATTTATCATACTCATCTTTTATTGTCTTTGTCTATCTGATGGGTGTGAACTAAAACTTCAGTGATGTTTTAATTAGCATTTCTCTTATTAGTGATTTAGAGCATTATTGCATATGGTTGAGCTCTTGGAAATTGTCTATATCCTTTGACTACTTATCTGTTAGTGAATGGCATTAGTTCTTATAGATTTGTATTTATATCTTATATAGCTTAGATATAGGACCTTCATCAGAAATATTAGTGTTAAGTATTTTCCCGCTGTTTAACAGGTTTTTCATTGTGACTACCTTGACTATGTTTATGAAAAAGCTTTTAAAATGTTATGTAATCAAAACTATCTTTTATGTTTTACAATGACCTTAAGCTCCTCATTTCCAACCATAATTGTGAAAGCTATCTCCTTACATTGTTCTCTTATTATTTTTTATACTACCCCTTACCCTGACAAGGCCTCAAGCTGTACCTGTAAGGACTTCCTACAAAGGACTAATCCAAAAGGGGTCACTTTTTTTGGTTTATTAATGTCTCCACATGGATTCTTCCAGGAATCTCTAAAGCAAAATTTGGGTCATAGGATCATAAGTTTAGAGCTGTAAGAGACCTAGAAGGCCATCTAGTCTGAACAGATAAGTCCAAACAGATAACATCTAGTCATTTTGCAGAAAGGGAAACAGAGGACCACAACAATTAAACGACTTGTCCAAGGTCATTAAGTGTCAGAGGTGGGATCTGAATATAAGTACTCTGACACCAGAGCCAATATGCTTTCCACTACTTGTTATTTGTTTGGGATTTTCCTAAAGCCCGATAAAAAGGCCTCCTCCCCCAAGGATGCTGAATATATAATAGAGGCGTTGGTATGGGACACCTTTTATTTCCTCTACAATAGAAATTACATAAGACACAAAGGACTCAAAGGCACACATGAAAAAGTACAGGATGCATTTGGGTAGCCCATAAGACATATTGTATTGCCCCCAGAAGGTAAAGACCCTTTCTGCGGCTACTGAACAGCTGGTTCATATTCATCTCAGATCTGCACTGAGACACTCACAGCAATTGTTATGGAAGACAGGCAAATTCCAGATCTCCTTGGTCCATATTTCATGGCTTCAGTCCTCTAGCTTCGGGGTGATCCTATCCACCATAATCTTTGCAAAGTTCTTGTGAAATTATTTTTCTGGGGATCTGGCATTCAACTCTGGAACTCTCCAACTTCAGATTATCCATGAAGTAACCCTCAAGACTGTAAATGTCCACCTTGAACTATTGCTATTTTTTTTATTTGTGCTTAGGAAAGGAAACAGAAAGGCAAAAGGCAGTCAGGTACTCAATGTACCAGAAACTAGAACCTCAAGCTCCCCTCTGACTGCTAAATGTATCTGCTTTAAGTCATCACTGCTGCTAGGGAGACAGGGGTGAGGGGATAAGAAACATCCTCCCTCCCATCTTAGCTGAACATATGAGAGAAAGAATGTGAAAAGGGCCCCAAAAGGAGAGAGAGATATTTCTATAACTCACTCTTATAGACCTCAGAGTGGGGAAATTTCTCTAACAAGAATCCAACCTTCTCAACACTCAGTGGCCAGTCACCATCAAGATAGGCCCCTTCACTGGGGATCAGTCGGGTATTCATTCATTACATGCTCACAGCAATGAGTCAGTGCACAGGTCGCCAAGCAAGAGACCCATGGGCACATCCAGCTCCATGACAGGTACCTCCTTCTGACAAAAGTCTATGACCTATAATCTCATCAAGTGGGCTTGGGGGAATTATCAAATGGAGCAGAGTTTCTCTTGATCACTCTTGCTACAGAAGTGACCTTTTATATTTAGGTCATGCATCCATTTTGAGATTATTGTAATTTATGGTAAAAGATGCTGAGCTGAAACTAATTTCTGCCAGACTTCTCTCCAGTTTTCCCAACAGTTCTTGTCAAATAAGACCTTTCCCAATAATTTGCGTATATTCATGGGTTTATTGAACATTATATTTGACTGTTTCTAAGTCTGACTAGATCTGTTCCTTTGAACATTTCTACTTCTAACTGATAACAAATACTTTTGGTAATTACTTTATAATACTATTTGAGATCTGATAATGTTAGGGTCCCTTTCATTTGTCCATGCTTTTTAATTGTCTCACTTGAGATCCTTGGCCTTTTGTTCATCTTGATGAGTTTTATTGCTTTTATTCTACATTATTATAGTAATAAAGTATTCCCTTAGTAGTATGATTGGTATGGTACAGATACATAAATTAATTTAGGTAGTATCATTGTGTTTATCATATTGACACAATCCAGCCAAGAGATAATTTTCTGTAGATTATTTGTGGAAGAATATGAAATAGAATTGCACAGGAAAAGAAAGCATGGGTGGGTTGTGATGTGCATCAGTGGAGGAAAATTGTGGGAAGATAGTGGTGTATTAAGACATAGAGGAGATCAAACCACCTACAAACACTCCCAGAAAAGCTCTAAAAATGCACCAGAAGGAATAATGATAAAAAAGAACAGCTGTAAGCTCCTTCATCCAGTCCAGAACTACACAAGAAGACATAGAGAAGAGATAATCCTAAGTAGTCAGAAGCCAAAGCATGAACCATAACCAGGAAACAAGACTAGCCCAGGTAACACAGGACACCTAGCACCTAGGCAGCTCAGTGGCTAGTAAATCTGATAAAGGCACTAAAGGAGACAGGGCTATCTCAGCATTCAAGCATGTCAGTACCCACCAATCAGGCAGCCCCAGTGGAGGCAAAGCATAAGGCAGGCCCAGCCAGCACCTAGGCGGCACATTCGGAGAATCCAGACGTTCAAAAATAAGAGCTACAAAATACAACATTAAAAGAAACAATAGCTAGAGATGTAAGAAACTTGGAAGCCAATTAGTACAACTCCCTCATTTTACAAATAAAGAAACTGAGGCATAGAGAGATTAAATGACTTGCTCATCATCACATAGCTGGAGTCAGAGGCAAGATTCAAACACAAATTTTATTGACTCCATATCTAGCTGTCTCTCTGCTACACCCTCTATTGTAAGTATCTATATGTTGCACCCCTCACTCTGGAATGACCATCTCAGCTCTCTATTTTCTATTGGTACCTTAGAGAGTAACTATCCTAGATCTAAGGTACTCTGTGTGTCTGCATTGCTATAACTTGTAAGCCCCTATTATTGAATTCTCCTTTAATTAAATAATAATTTAATTAATTTCAGCTAGTTGCCACAATTTGCTAAAGAAAAACCATCTATTAAAATGTATTCAATGGGGGCAGCTAGGTGGCGCAGTGGATAGAACACCAGCCCTGGATTCAGGAGGACCTGAGTTCAAATCCGGCCTCAGACACATAACACTTACAAGCTGTGTGACCCTGGCCAAGTCACTTAACCCCACTGCCTAGCTAAAAAAAAAAAAATATATATATATATATTCAATGAACAGCAGTTACAAAATATATCCCCAAAAGCCACAGTCGCTCAAAAATATACATCAGTGGGAAAATTAGGTATACACATAGGCCACACTCATATAGAGGCACATACAAGGCCCCAACATCTTTTCTGCTAATATCTTTGCCTTGTTCCCCTGAGTGTAGTGTCTCTTAAGGTCACGTTAGTCCACTTCAAGATGCTACTGTTGATAGGCCAAGGATGGGGCAGAAATCTCACTTCCCACTAGAATCTAGAAGAGGAGCAAAGGGGACAGTGAAGGGCAATTCCCTTTTAAAAAGTGAGTTCTTCCAGGAGAACATTGTACATAGTAACAGCAATATTGTGCAATGATCAACTGATTGACTTAGCTCTTCTCAGCAATACAATGATTTAAGACAATTCCAAAAGACTTATGGTGGAAAATGCTGTCCAAAACCAGAGAAAGAACTGGCGGAATCTGAATACAGATCAAAGCATACTATATTCACTTTATTTTTTTCATAGTTGTTTTTTCCTTTTGTTCTGTTTTTTTCTTTTACAACATGACTAATATGGAAATGTATTTTACATGATTGCACATATCTAACCTATATCAAATTATTTACTGTCTTAGGGAGGAGGGAGAGGAAGGAGGGAGAAAATTTAGATCCCAAAATGTTATTTTAAAAATTAATGTTAAAAAATAAAGTGTATTCTTCCTCCATAATTGGCTCTCTTCTTGCTGTCAGAGATTCTTTCTGTCTTGTCTATATGAAATGACTCTTCTCTGGAATGATTCCTTAGATAGAATATCTGCAGAGCTAGGTAGCTTTCTATAAACCATGAATTACATGATCAGTCTTTAAACTAGTTAATAGCCAACAACTCTATATTTACATAAAAGTAATGGTGGGATTTCATCATTCTTCCTAAAAGAGCATTGGATTTTGTTAAGAAAATAATTAAAATTACCATACAGTTTAAGGATTCAGAAAGTCTATTATTAGTCATATGCTCCAAAGAAATCAATCATAAAAGAAAGGCCATATATGCACAAAAATATTTATTGTAGCACTTTTCAAAGTAGGAAAAACTAGAAATAAAATACCCATAAATCAGAGAACAGTTAAACAAGTTGTGGTATAGGAATGTAATATAGTATTACTGTGCTATAAAGCTAGAGAAGCCTGCGAAAATTTTTGAGCTGATGCAAAGAGGAGTATGGAGGAGCAGGAAAACAATATATCCAATGAATATATAGAAATATAAATTAAAAAAACAGCATCACCAAAACAATTGAAACAGAATGCAATAAAAATTTAATAACCAAGAGTGGTCTCAAAAATATGAGAAGGTACCCCCATTCCCTTCTTTGCAGAGTAAAGGAATTATAGTTATGGAACACTACAAATAATGTCACACTTTTTTGATGTGTCTGTTAATTTTGCTGAAAAATTTTTTTCCTTTTCTTTTCTTATTTGTTATGCATGGAAGGAAAATCCTGAGCTCTGCATTATGAGCACATGTCTGGCAGAGATGAATTTATTCATTAAATTATTCTAATTTTAAGCTTTGCTCCTTAGAAAGAAAGTGAAATCCAAGACAAAGAAAATGAAAAAGAGAGAGAGAGAGAAAGAGAGAGAGAGAGAGAGATTCATCCTGTCTTTGAAAAGTTGTCTCTGCCACAAGCTATTTTCTTTTTTTTCTTTTTTTTTTAAGGAGGGTATTTACTACTCGTTTTTTATTAATTAATTTGAATGTAATTTGTTTCCTTTGTAATACTATATATTTTATTTTATGTATTTAAACACATTTTATGAGAGAGGGACCATAGGTTTCATGAGACAGCCAAAGAGGTCTATGACAATCTCTACCTTCCAACAGCAGCTCTATGTGGTTTCTATTCTACTGAACATCATGCCCTGCCCAGAATAAACTGATTGCTTGAGATCTCATAAACATACTGTTTGAGATACTCAATACCTTCTCAGTTCCTTTAGCCTCAGTCTTCCCTCTCATTAGAGGGTTTGAGGGTAGAGCAAAATGTCTGGGGTCTGAATTTTCCTGGTAATTCTTATCTCCATCACAGATGTTGCTTGCTGATGTTTTTAGACACTATTTATTATTTTAAGGAAAGCTCCATTTGTTTCTATGTTTTTTAGTGTTTTTTTAAAGAGGAATGAGTGTTTTATTTTGTTAGAACATTTTTTCTGCATCTATTAAGATAATAATATGATTTGTTGGCTTTATTATTAATATGGTCAATTATGCTAATACTTTTCCTAATATTGAACCAGCCCTGCATTCCTGGTATAAATCCCACCTGGTCATAGTGTATCATCTTTATGATATATTACTGTAATCTCCTTGCTAGTGTTTTATTTAAGATTTTTTGCATTAATATTCATTAGTGAAATTGGTCTATAGTTTTCTTTCTCTGTTTTTGCTCTTCTTGGTTTACCTATCAGCACCATATTTGTGTTGTAAAAAGAATTTGAGAGGAATTGTTCTTTGCTTATTTTCCCAAATAATTTATATAGTACTGGAATTAGCTGTTCTTTAAATGTTTGGTAGAATTCACTTGTGACTCTAACTGATACTGAGGATTTTTGCTTAGAGGGCTCATTGATGGCTTGTTCAATGTCTTTTTTTGAAGATAGGGTTATTTAAGTATTCTATTTCTTTTTCTGTTAATCTGAGCAATTTATATTTTTTGAAATATTTATCCATTCCACTTAGATTGTTAGATTTATTGGCATATAACTGAACAAAATAGCTCCTAATAATTGCTTAAATTTCATCTTCATTTGGTGGTACATTCATCCTTTTCATTTTTGATACTGGTAATGTGGTTTTCTTCTTTCTTTTTTTAAATCAAATTTTAAAATGACTTATCTATTTTATTGGGGTTTTTCCCCATAAAACCAGCTCCTAGTTTCATTAGTTCAATGTTTTCCTTACTTTCAATTTTGTTAATCTCTCCTTTGATTTTCTGGATTTCCAATAGGATGTTTTGCTGAGGATTTTTAATTTGTTCCTTTTTCTAGTTTTTTACTTGTATGCTCAATTCATTGACATGCTTTTTCTCTGTTTTATTGATGTAACTGGTTAGAGATACACATTTTCCCCTAAGTACTGCTTTGGTTGCATCCCATAAATTTTTATATGTTTTCTCATTTGTTGTCATTCTCTTTAATGAAATTATTGATTGCTTCTATGATTTGTTCTTTGACCCATTCATTATTTAAGATTAGATTATTTTGCAGGGGAAGGTGGCCTAGCCATTTCAGATCTTAAATTGTATTATAAAGCAGCAATCATCAAAACTGCTTGCTACTGGCTAACAAATAGAGTGGTGGATCAGTGGAACAGGTTAAGTATACAAGACACAGTAGTCAATGACCATAGTAATCTGTTATTTGATAAACCCAAAGACTCCAGTTTCTGGGGTAAGAACTCACTCTTTGACAAAAACTGCTGGGAAAACTGGAAAAGAGTATGGCAGAAACTAGGCATAGATCAAAATATCACATCATATACCAAAATAAAGTCAAAATGGGTTCATGATTTAGATATAAAGGCTGATACTGTAAGCAAACTGGGAGAGCAAGGAATAGTTTAACTATCAGATTTATGGAGAACAGAAGAATTCATGACCAAACAGGAGATAGAGAACATTATGAAAAGCAAAATGGATAACTTTGATTACATTAAATTGAAAAGTTTTTGCAGAAATGAAGCCAATGCAACCAAGATTAGAAGGAAGGTAGAAAATTGGGAAAGAATTTTTACAACCAGTGTCTCTGATAAGGGCCTCATTTTTAAAATATATAGAGAATTAAATGAAATTTATAAGGATACAAGTCATTCCTCAATTGACAAATGGTCAACAGATATGAACAGGCAGTTCTCAGATGAAGAAATTAAAGTCATCTATAGTCATATGAATAAATGCTCTAAATCACTATTGATTAGAGAAATGCAAATCAAAACAACTCTGAGGTACCACATCACACCTATCAGATTGGCCAATATGACAAAACAGGGAAATGATAAATGTTGGAGAAGATGTGGGAAAATTGGAACAGTAATGCATTGTTGGTGGAGGTGTGAAATGATCCAACCATTTTGGAGAGCAATTTGGAACTATGCTCAAAGGGCTATTAAAAATGTGCATACCCTTTGACCCAGCAATAGTACTTCTAGGGCTATATCCCAGAGAGATGATGCAAATGGGAAAGGGAACTACATGTACAAAAATATTTATAAAAGTTCTTTTTCTGGTGGCAAAGAATTGGAAATTGAGAGGATGGCCATTAATTGGGGAATGAGTGAACAAGTTGTGGTATATGAATGTAATGGAATACTATTGTGCTATAAGAAATGATGAACAAGCTGACTTCAGAAAAACCCGGAAATACTTGCAGGGTTTGATGCTGAGTGAAATAAACAGAATCAGGAGAACATTGTACATAGTAACAGCCACATTGGGCCATGACTAATATTGATAGACTCAACCCTTCTCAACAATACAAGGATCTAAGACATCTCCAAAGGCCTCATGTTAGAAAATGCTATCCACATCCAAAGAAAGAACTATGGAGTTTGAATGCAGATCAAAGAATACTATTTGCTATTTTTTTTTCTTCTGTTGTGTTTTGTTTCCTCTTTCTGGTGGTTTGTCCTATGGGTTCTAATTCTTACAACATCACTAATGTAAAAATATTTTAATAGGAATATATATATATATATATACATGTATAGCCTATATCAGATTGCATGCCATCTTGGGGAGGGAGATGGGGAGGGAGAGGGAGAAAAATTTTAAACTCAAAAGCTTATAGAAGTGATAGCTGAGAATTCAAAATAAATTAGTTAAAAATTAAAAAAAAATTTTAAAAATATTAGATTATTTAGTTTGCAATTAATTTTTAATCTATGTTCCCATGGCTCTTTACTGAATGTAATTTTATTATGATCTAAAATAGATGGATTTAATATTTCTATTTTTCTCACTTGGTTGTGAGGGTTTAGTGCCCTAATACATGGTCAATTTTTGTATAGGTTCCATGTACCACTGAGAAAAAGGTGTATTCCTTTCTATTCCCATTCCATTTAATTTATCCCATTCGACCTCTCCCTTTCCCCTTCTCCCGTGCATTCCACTTTTTCACCCCTTAATTTTACTTTTAGATAACTATCCTATCATGTTCGAGTCATATCTGTGCCCTCTGTCTTTCTAACTGCTCTAATAATGAGAAAGTTCTTAGAAGTTACAAGTATCATCTTCTCATGTAGGATATAAACAGTTTACTCTTATTGAATCCCTTATGATTTCTTTTTCTTGTTTACCTTTTCATGCTTCTCTTGAGTCTTGTGTTTGAATGTCAAATTTTCTATTCAGCTCTGGTCTTTTCATCAGGAATGTTTGAAAGTCCTCTATTTTATTAAATATCCATTTTCCCCAGAAGGATTATACTCAGTTTTGCTGGATAGGTTATCCTTTGCCCTCCAGAATAGCATATTCCAAACCCTCTGCTCCTTTAATGTAGAAGCTTCTAAATCTTGTGTTATTCTAACTGTGGCTCCAAAATATTTGAATTGTTTCTTTCTGGCTGCTTGCAATATATTCTCCTTGACCTGGGAGTTCTGGAATTTGGCTACAATATTTCTTAGGAGTTTTCACTTTGAAATCTCTTTGTGGAGGTGATTGGTGGCTTCTTCCCATTTCTGTTTTGCCCTCTGGTTTTAGAAGATCAGAGCAGTTTTCCTTGATAATTTCTTGAGAGACGACGTCTAGGGTCTTTTTTTATCATGGCTTTCAGGTAATCCAATGATTCTTAAATTCTCTCTCCTAGATCTATTTTCCAGGTAAATTGTTTTTCCAAGAGATATTCCACATTTTCTTCCATTTTTCATTATTTTGATTTTGTTTTATTGTTTCTTGATGTCTCATGGAGTTAGCTTCCGCTTGCCCAATTGTCATTTTTAATGAATTATTTTCTTCAGCAAGTTTTTGTACCTCTCTTTCCTTTTGGCCAATTCTACTTTTAAAGGATTCTTTTCTTCAGTGAATTTTTGTACCTCTTTTTCCATTTGGCCAATTCTACTTTTTAGGAATTCTCTTCAGTGGATTTTTGTGCCTGTTTTACCATTTGGCCTAGTGTGTTTTTTAAGGTGTTATTTTCTTCAGTGTTATTTTTGTGCCTCCTTTACCACGCTGTTGACTCTTTCTTGCATCACTTTCTTTTCTTTTCCCAATTTTTCCTCTGCCTCTTATTTGATTTTTGCAATCTTTTTGGAGCTCTTCCATTTCCTGAGACCAATTCATATTTTTCTTTGAGGCTTTGCATATAGCTGCTTTGATCTCATCTTCTTCTGAATTCGTGTTTTGATCTTCCCCATCATTGCAGTAACTCCCTATGATCAGGTTCCTTTTTTATGTTTGCTCATTTTTCCATCCTTTTTCTTGATTTTTAACCTTATGTTAAAGTTGGACTCTGCTCTCATGGTGGAGGGAGCACTGTCCCAAGCTTTAGGATTTTTATGCTGCTTTGCTCAGAGCTAGTTCTTGGGGTCTATAAGTTCCAGATCTAATGAGATATGAACTAAGGATAGGTGTGGTCACTGCTCTCCTGGCCTGTGCTCCACCCTGTGAGAAATTACCAGCTCCTTCCTACCCTAGAACTGTGACCAGCATCCCTGCTCCAGCTAGTCCTCCTCCTGGCACTTGACTGTGACCCAGAACTGTGTATGGGCAATGCAACAGAGTCCTGCATTCAGTACCAGCAAAGGATCTACTGTAATCTCCTTCTGACCAGTTTTACAGTCCATTACCATCTATGGGCTGAGAGCTCCAGAAGTTGCCACCACCACTGTTGATTCAGTTACCCCCAGGTGCAGCCTGAGTTGGACTGCATTCCACTGTCAGTGAGACAGACCTTTCTTGCCAACCTTCTAAGTTATCTTTGACAGAAAAATGGTTTCACTGTATCCTTTTGTTGGTTCTGCTACTCTAGAATTCATTTTAAGGCATTATTTCAATGTTGTTTGTAGAGGAATTTGGGAGAACTCAGGCAAGCTCCTGCCTTTACTCTGCCATTTTGGCTCCACCTCCTTCTTTGAAGTACATTCTAAATGAAAACAGACATCCTACCCTATCACTGATATCATATGACAGGTCACTATCAGGAAAAAAAGACCTTATTCTTTCAAATAGAGGGTATTCTTCCAACTCCATCCATCAGAGACTCTCAGAGCCAAAAGTTCTGAATTTGAATCTAATTTAAAATCTGAGCCAAAGACCATTTTCAATATACCTAGTTACCTGACTTACTCACCCTCTAGGGAGAGGAAATGATTACCCCCTAAGGCACTCTACTCCACTTATGGGCAACTCTAGCTTTTCCATAGGAATATTGCAGTGGTTGTTCACCTTGATAAAACTGGTATCATTCTTTAAAAGACATAGAATCACTCAATAAGCATTTATTAAGCAACTACTACACCCCAGGTATTGTGCTAAGCTTTGGAAATACATATTTGAAAGTGAAAGTCTGCTCCCAAGGAGCTCACATTATAATCAAGGAAACATGAATATCTATCCTTATATACAATACACATAGAGGATAGACACAAGGTAACCTTAGAGGGGATGGCACCAGCTCCTGGGGAGATCAAGAAAGTCCTTCTGCAGAAAGTACCACTTGAATTGAGTCTTAAAGGAGACCAAGGATTCCAAGAGACAGTAGTGAAGAGGGAAAGCATTCTAATCTTGGGGGAAAGTCAATGTGTTTGACCCCCTTAACATTTGTGGGCTAAGAACTCCAGAAACCACCACCACTGATTCAGTCGCCCCTAAAGTCTGCTGCCAGTTTGCTGGGGTCTGTGCTTCTGCACTGAACTACATTCCACTGTCACCCCAGTGATACGGACCTTTCTTACCAACCTTCTAAGTTGTCTTGGTCTAGAAAATTGTTTCACCCCATTCTTTTGTGGGTTCTGCCACTCCAGAATTCATTTTGAGGCATTATTTTAATGTTGTTTGGAGGGGAATTTGGGAGAACTTGGGAGAGTCCCTAACTTTACTTTGCCATCTTGGCTCCACTCCAAGAGTATCATTTTAATACTATTTTGTAATATGAAGCCTAAAGAGGCAAAGGGGAGGGGGTTTGATATGCTTCCAAATATGGGATGTTGCTCTGGGAGCAGGAAGAGGGGAGAGATACATTAGGAACGTGGGCAATGTAAAATCAAAATTTGGCAATACTTGAAAACATCACCTACCCTTTGATTCCAGCTATCCAACCTCTTCTGATTCAGTCTCACTGTATTATTATCTAGTTCGTGTTTCTTCATCTTCTTCACAGGAATAATATAAAACAGTTTATCAAAACTTTTGCTGAAATCTAGGGAAAAAGTATAGCTATAGCATTTCCCTCATCAACTAGTTTAGTAATCCTTCAAAAGAGGAAATGAGGTTGGCCTAGCATGACCTGTTCTTGATGAAGGGTGGGGAGGGGGGAAGGTAACAAGCATTTATTAAGCACTTATTATATTCCAGGGACTATGCAAAGTATTTTACAAATATTATCTCTTTTGATCTTCACAATAACCCAGTAAGACAGGTTTTTTTTAAAAAAAAAAATACCCATTTTGCAGTTGAGGGAACTGAAGCAAACAGAAGTTAAGTAATTTACTCAGTCACACAGTTAATAAGTGTCTAAAGTTGGACTTGAACTTGGGTCTGTCTGATCATGTCAGCTCCTGTAATCACTGCTCCCTTTCTAGATGTTCACTAACCATCTCTTTGATGATCCATTCTAGGCTTTTCCCAAGAATTAAAGTCAAGATCACTGACGTATTGTTTGAAAACTGTTTTCTTCCCTTTTTTGAGAATTGGAACATTTTCCCTTCTTATGGAACATCTTGAATTTTCCATGAACTGTCAAATATCACCTACATTGGATCAGCAATTAAATATGCAAATTTTTTCAGTACTTAGGCCTTTAGCTATCTCCTTATCTACTAATGTACTAATTGGGACATCGCTGTGCCTTCATCTCTCCTGAGTAGATCTCTCTCCTCTCTCCTTCCCTTCCTATCTCGCTCTCTCCCTCTCTCTGTCTCTCTCTCTCTCTCTCTTTTACACACACACACACACTTTCTCTTTCTCTCTATATATGTTTATATAAATACCTAGTTATTGCTATCTCCCCCATTAGAATCCTCTTGAAAGTAGGGACTGCTTTTTGCCTTTCTTTGTATCCCCAGTGCTTAGCACAGTGCCTGGCACATAGTAAAGAACTAAAAAAAATGCTTGTTGACTGACTGGCCTATGGTGTGTAGATTCCATTCTATCCTCACCCAACCTTTTTTTTTTTTTTCAAATAAAGACAACATTAACTCTTGTCCAGGCTTGCTCTATCTCTCCCGGTCTCCATGGTCTTTCAAATAGCAATGCCGATGATTCATCAAGGGCAGCTAGGTGTTTATTATCTCCTTACTTATCCTGGGTATCAATTCCCTGCTAGTCATTTTTGCTCTGTCATCTCCAGGGCAAAAGTCATTCTCCTTGATTGAGGAAACAGAAACTAAATAAGAATTAAGCAGTTTTATTGTCTCTCTGTCATCAGTTATCAAATTGCTCCTATGTACATATATTAAATAATAAATAGTATTATGTATTATATATAACAATACATAATGTATTACTATGATACATATGTATGTATATATATATATATATACCTTTTTGTTGGCTTCATCTCCCCTCACTAATTAGCTTCAAATCACTGTGATTTTTAGTACTCCTAATATTTTCATTTTTTTCCATTTCATTTTTTAATTAACAAAGATTTATTTTTCTCCCTCTTGACCCCAATTAAAAATAAAAATAAATTCCTGTAACAAATATGCATAGTGATGCAAAAGAATAATCACATTGTTGTCCATGTCGAAATATGTATGTCTTATTCTGCATCTTAAATCCACCATCTCTCTATTAGGAGGTAGGTACCATAGTTCATCATCAATCCTCTGGAATCATGGCTGATTCCACTAACACTGTTTTTACAGGAACATATCATGCTCTTATATTCATGCCTTGTTTATATCTTATGTTTCCTTAAAATATGTTAGTTGGTGATTACCGTGTGCATTCATATTGGTCTATTCTGATAAACCCCATTTTTCCCCTTCATGACATTTGTTTCTTTTCAGATCTTCAGAATTTTTTTCTTGAGTATCTCCCATAGTTCCTGAGCTGACTTCCCCAGTAGTGTTTTAATCTATGGAGTCCTTTTGCAAAATACATTGTGCATGGCAGACTCCACCTAGGTTTCCTCTACTCTAGAGGTATCAAACTCTAATAAAATCAAGTGCTGGTAAACTCTACATAAGGATCCCTATAGGCTTCATATTGACTCGGAAAACCACATATTAACATTACCTGCGTTTCATTGTATTTTTACATATTGTGTTAAATAGTACCCAATCACATTTTAATCTGGTTCAGAGTTACTCATCTGTAAAATGAAGGAGTTAGACCAAATAACCTCCACAATTCCTTTTAGATCTAAATCTATAATTATGATTTGATTATATGATATTTTTACTCTATTCAAAATGCATCATAGAATTTATGTCTCTTCTCTAGCTCTCCAGTACTTTGGGTTCACATAGACTCAATTCAATACTGGAAACTGATTCCAAGGGGTCACAATCTCTCCATAGCCCTTGTCCTGAATCAGAAAAGCCGTGGGAAATTTCATGAACCAATAAGTATGGCTTATGTCTAGATTTCTCCCACTTAATGCATAACATGGGCTTTAGGTAGGGGACAGCCCTCATTTAATCCATCCCAGAAAAATGTTTAAGATACAAAGGACTCCCAAGGAGCCCATAAACAAATACAGAAAGATTAAACACCCAAATAGCTCATTAAATTCCAAAATAAGGTAATGACATAATGAACAAAGACTCCTCATTTACCCAGGACCTACCCTGTGTAAGCAACTCACAAGACAGCAAGATTGTCGAAGTTCACATCTCTCACTTCCACCCCTATCCCCTGCCATGGCTTTAGACCTTCAGTTACAGGACGGCTCTCTTCCTTCTCAAAGAAGCAAGATGTTCAGAAAATCTTTTCCCTTTGCGAGGCTGATGCCCAAATTACTAAACCTAGAAAGTCTCAAGCTTAAGAGAACTCTTGGAAGCTCTAGAATCTTTGATCTAAATCCGAAAGGTACCTCAGAGGCCATCTAGTCCAATTCCTGCAATTTAAAGATGAAACTGAGACCCAAGAAGTTGCGATATTCCCAAGGTCGTATACATAGTAAATGTCAAAGGCAAGATTTGAATACCAACTCCAGAATCAGTGGTCTTTCCGTTGGACCAAACTGCTGCCCTAGAATTTGCCGGTCACAACTGTTCTCAGGAATGCTGGTCTCTGAACTGTGCTTAGAAAATGGAAAGAGAGAGGCAGAAGGGAGCCAGAAAGTCCGTGTCCATGAACTCTCCTCTCAGTTCCACCAGTTCCACGCTCCCCATGCGTTTCTACTCCCAGCTGCCATTTTCTGCTCCTGAGTGAAGGTGGGAGAAGAAGAAATTCCTCACCCTTCGTTGTTGGTTTGGAAGTCCAAAGAAGGGTAAGGGATGAGGGAAAAAAGAAAAGAAAAGCTGGACTTTTTCATAAATCATCTTTATAAACAAAGGGGAAAAGGCATCACTTCTGACAAGAGTCTGTCTCCCTTAATTCTCCTCTTCCAATCACCTTAGAGGCAGTCTAAGTCACTGAGGACCAATTAGAGATTTTCCTTGTGTCCTATTAACAAGAGGTTAGAACACAAGTTTAGGTCCATGGGAAAAGCCCTTCTGACAAAGGTCCATACCTTGTAATCTCATCAAGTGGATGGGGAGGTAGACACATAAAATTGAGCCAGGACTTCGCTGATTGTTGAGGACAAGGATTCTTACATAGCAATGGATTGTATCAAATGGCCTGTGAGGTCTCTTCCAACTTTGAGATTTTATATATCTCAAATGATAATTAAACAGCCATGTTAAATTCCAATTAAAATAATAATACCTCACACATAGCTATAATGTTTTTAGATAAATAATAGGTGATACAGAGATAATAGAGATAGAGCAAGCATATATTAAGTGATTAGTATTAGTATCTTAAGCTTTGTGTTGAGAAAGGAGAGCAAGACTGATTCCATGTTGAATAAGAAACTGTATTAGCAAAAGACTTAGTGACTTCAGTTAACAAAATTGTTTATAAAGCACTATATATCAGGAACTGTTTCTCCTCTCTGATCCAGGATAAAACCAAACCCAGAAAAATGTTCTAGTCATTGTTGATATTTATTTTGTTGACAAGGTAACACTCATTCAGAAACCTGTAAAAGTATGTGGCTATGCTTTGCATAACTAGAACAATGCTCAGAGTAATCTGACTCCATCTCCCCTCCTTGTCAAGTAAAATATCTGATTTATGTGGCTGAACTGGGTCTCATTCATTGTCAGTGTTTAGTTCTGGGAATACAAATATAAACAAGCCTGTCAGTACCTGTCCTCAAGGTGCTTATATTCTAATGGTGGAACACAACACATAAAGGAGATTTGGAAATTGGGGGGAGGAAGGAAGTAGCAACATGCAAGCAGCGTGATACGGTGAAGGCTGGGACTGTTGTTCAGTCATTTTCAGTCATGTCCAACTTTTGTGACCACATTTGGGGTTTTCTAGGCCAAGATACTGGAGTGGTTTGCCATTTTCTTCTTCAACTCATTTTGCAAATGAGGAAATTGAGGCAAACATGGTTAAGTGACTTGCTCAGAGTTATACAGCTACTAAGTGTCTGAGGCCAAACTTGAACTCAGGTCTTCTGGACTCCAGGTCCAGGTGCTCTATACACTGAGCCACCTGACTGCCTGCTACAAAGTGCTTTTCTCACAACAACCCTATGAGGTAGATAGTGCAAGTATTATCTCTTTTACAAAGGTGGAAACTGAGGCCCATGAAGGTAAAGTGACTTGCAGAAGATTACACAGCTAGTACTATGTGACTCTGGGCAAGTCATTTAACTTAGCTATAACTAAAGTAAAGGTGAAATGAGCCTGTTTTGCAGAACTCAAGCTTCCCAGGAAGCAGGAGCTTGGGGACAAAGAGATGTTAATGTTTTGAGGGTTGTCCTCTACATGTAACATGGGAGTGTCATTGTATGGTTCAGAGGGAGGCAGAACAAACATTTCCAGTCCCTTCTCTCCCTACTCTTCTTCAAGTGAGACTTTATTTCCTGTCAGGAGGAGAATCAGGAGGCTGGGGCCAAAAGCTTGGCCACTGTGTTCTCCTCCTAGGCTAGAATTCTATCTATCTGTTCCCTTAAATATTATTAGTCTAGGGGATATGTTTTCAGGTTTAATCTAACTTCTGATTGTTGTTTCATTATTGGGGAAAGAAGGACCCTTAGCTTTGTATCCAAGGCTTGACCCCTTTCCCACAAAATACCAGTTCCACAATGAATATACATAAGATGTCCATAAAACCCATTTCTCCAAATTGATAACAAAACAGAAATCAGAGAAAGAACACATAAGGGAATGTATACCAGACAATACATAGTAAAGCAACTTTCCCATTGGGAGTGAGGTAACTTAAGAGACCTAGATTCTCCCTCAAGGGGAAGTTCCCCAAAATCTCTAATGTAGCAAGCTGGGTATATGATGAAGACTGCCAGCTCCTCTCACGTTAGCTTCTTCTCAGAATCTTTTCTTTCAGCGAACTGAAGTGGGGTTGGCATTCTCTCTCTCAAAGCTGGAAGCCAGAGGCCCCCAAAGCCCAAAGAAACTCAGTCAAGTCAATTAAAGAAGACTTAGAGAGTCCTGGAAAAACTAGAACTCTCCTGTTTTGGACAACTCTGCCCCTCCCACTCCCTCATCCCCATCTGCCCCCTCAACTCCACCCTTCCCCCACCCAAACACACACACAGCACAAGGTAAGGCATTTATCTCCCTCCGTGAAGAGAGAATCCCACGGCAATGGGCTTTGGGACTAGAGTTACATCAGCATTCAAATATTTTCCACGAAGAAGCTTCTTTTCTCAGGGAAGGTAACCAGGCCTTGACAAGCACAAAAAGCCCTAGTTCTTTCATCTGTTTTATGATGCTGCCTAGTGGAGTCAGCGATCAGTGTTTACTAAAGGAATGGACCCTAGAGATCATATGTGCTTTGACAGATCTTGAAACTGGACTGGCTCCATATAAGAGACAAAGTCATCCCAAACTAAAAGCTCAGAACTGTAGAATATCAGAGCTGGAGATTATATAATCCAACACTCTCATTTGACAAAGAAAAAAACTGAAGCTAAAAGAATGGGAGTGATTGTCAAAGAGGGATCTCTCACTTGAAAAACTGAAAGAAAAGTGGTTCTACAAACATAAATAAGAGAGTTTGGAAGAGTAGCTTAGTTATATTGTTTTTTAAAGACATCTTTCTTGCCCAGTCTAGAAGCTCTGTGGCCACTCAAAGGCCCAATCCCATTGCTGACCAATACTAAAGTTTTTACTTGCTCCATTTTTAGCATGGGCCAGAGATCACCATACTTTTGCCAAACTTAGTGTGGACACCAAACTCCTGAGCTCAAACAATATTTCAGTCTCCTCAGCAGCAGGAATTATAGGAGTATGCCACCACACTGGCAGGTATAACACTCTTAACTGTCAGCTTATGTTTATTAAACACCTACTATATGCCACTCACTGTATGAACTTAACATAGAAACTATTTCTTCTGTAGTGAGAATGGATCACATTGAGCCATACATACTCTTGACTGGTCTGTGGCTGGACTTAGGTCATAGGTTAAGGACTGGAAGGGACTCCAGAGACAATCATTAGAATTTTAGGGTTGGAAGGGACGTAGCAGCCAACCAGTGCAACTTGTAACCAAAAGGAATCCCCACCACAAAATGGAAGAGAAGGGAAGGGAATAAACATTTATATGGTACCTGACCCTTTACAAATACTATGTCATTTGATCCTCACAACAACCCAGAGAGGTAGGTACTGTAATTATACCCATTTACTCTGGGAGGTAGAAGGGTAGAGCCAAGATGATGGAGAAAAGGCATGGACTCGCCTGAGCTCTCCCCAAAACTCGTCCAAACAGGTTTATATAAAACCTCAAAACAAATTTTGGAGCAGCAGAACCCACAAAAGGATGGAATGAAACAATTTTCCAATGTAAGACAACTTAAAAGAGTGGCAAAAAATGTCTGTTGTACCAGGGTGAGAGTAGAGTACAGTCCAGCACAGGCCACCCCAGCAAACCAGAAGCGGGCCTTGGGGCAACTGAATAAGTGGCACCAGTGGTGGTTTCTAGACCTCTCAGGCCACAGGTGGTAAGGGGGACAGACAACTGGTCAGAAGGAGATTACAGGGATACCTTTGCTGGCACTGGGGACAGTACTCAGTTGCATTGCCCACAGTTGGATCTGGGTTACAGTCCTGGGCCTCAGTCCCAGGGCAAGGAGGAGCACTACCACACCAGAGCTTGTAGCCACGGTAGAGCAGGGGCCCCAGTTACAGTTCCAGAATGGAAAATGGTGCTTATGGTCACTCACAGAGCAGAGCACAGGCCAGGAGAGTAGTAAACACACCTTTCCCTAGATCATACCACTTTGGAAGAACTACAAACTTACAGGTCCCTAGAATTATCTCTGAAAATAACTGCACAAAAAAACCTGAAGCTTGGGACAGTGCCCCCTCCATTCCAGAAGCAAAGCCCCACTTTAGCATGGAGTTAAAAGTCAAGAAAGAGGCTGGAAATGTGAGTAAACAGCAGAAAAAGATCCTGACTATAGAAAGTTACTGTGATGACAGGGAAGATCAAAACACAAACTCAGAAAAAGACAACAAGGTCAAAACTGCTACATCCAAAGCCTCACAGAAAAATATGAATTGGTTTCAGGACATGGAAAAGCTCAAAAAGGATTTTAAAAATCAAATAAGAGAGGCAGAGGAAAAATGGGGAAAAGAAATGAAAGTGATGCAGGAAAGAGTCAATAGCTTGGTAAAGGAGGCACAAAAAAATACTGAACAAAATAACACCTTAAAAAACAGAATAGGCCAAATGGTAAAAGAGGTACAAAAATCCACTGAAGAGAAGAATTCCTTAGAAAGTAGAATTGACCAAATGGAAAAAGAGGCACAAAAACTCACTGAAGAAAATAATTCCTTAAAAATTACAATTAGGCAAGTGAAAACTAATGATTTTATGAAATACCAAGAAACAATAAAACAAAAACAAAAGGATGAAAACAGAAGAAAATGTGAAATATCTCATTGGAAGAACAATTGACTTGGAAAACAGATTCAGGAGAGAGAATTTAATAATTATTGAACTACCTGAAATCCATGATCAAAAAAAGAGCCTACATATCATCTTTCAAGAAATTATGAAGGGAAACTGCCTTGATATTCTAGAATCAGAGGGTAAAATAGATTGGAAGAATCCACCAGTCACCTCTTGAAAGAGATGCCAAAATGAAAACTCCCAAGGAATATTATAGCCAAATTCCAGAGCTCCCAGGTCAAGAAGAAAATGTTGCAAGCAGCCAAAAAGAAATAATTCAAATATTGTGGAACCACAGTCAGGATAATACAAGATTTAGCATTTTCTACATTAAAGGATTGGAGGGCTTAGAATATGATATTCCAGAGGGCAAAAGAGACAGGATTGCAACCAAAAATCACCTAGTCAGCAAAATTGAGTATAATCCTTCAGAGGAAAAAAAATAGACAATGAAATAGAGGACATTCAAACATTCCTGATGAAAAGATGAGAGTTGAATATAAAAGATGACTTTCAAATATAAGACTCAAGAGAAATATAAGAAGGTAAACAGAAAAGAGAAATCATAAGGGATTAAGGTTTATACTGTTTACATTCCTACATGGGAAAATGATACTTGTAACTCCTAAAAACTTTCTCATTATTAGGGCAGTTAGGAGTATACATAGACAGAGGGGACAGGTGAAAGTTGAATATGAAGGAATGATTATCTTAAAAAATAAAATTAAAGGATGAGAAAGAGGAATGCATTGGGAGAAGAGGAAAGAGAGAGATAGAATGCAGTAAATCATCTGATACAAAAGTGGCACAAAAAAAGCTTTTACAGTGGAGGGGCAGATGAGTGAAGTGGAGGAAGCAATTGAACCTTACTCTCCTCAAAATTGACTCAGCTTTATCATGGTGAAAGCTCAGCTGTCATCTCATCAACATGTCCTCTCATAAAACATTCAGAATCAAGAGGTTCCTGGCCAAGAAACAGAAGCAGAATCATCCCATCCCTCAATGGATTTGAATGAAAACTGGAAATAAGATCAGGTACAACTCAAAAAAGAGACACTGGAGAAGAACCAAGCTTGGATTATAAAGAATGGCCAGAGCAATGAAAGACATTCTACACCAAGACCACCTCCCCCCCTTACCATGGCATCCTTCCATCCATCCATCCATCCATCCATCAATCAATCACTCAGTCGCCTCATTGCCCCCAATAAGAAGTAAATTACCACTACTGCCCTCCCATTTTGGAAGCTGTCTGCCAAGATGCAGACATCCAAAAACAAACAAACAAAACAAACCCCAACAAACTGTTAAATTTGTCTTGCCCTTAAATGTTTTCGTAAATTGCATCCAGGCATTTGGGTACAGTGTATTGTGATATAGTTTAAATAACTGTTATCTGCATCTCTGTGTAACATTTGTATGTTTGAGGTTATGCTTAAGAGGCAGAGATCTTAATGAAACAAGTCATTCCTGTCAAGAAGAAAAACCAAGCTCAAGCCCTGCCATGAATAAGCCATCACCATAACCTCTCTGTGTTTTGTTTTGTGTTCTAAGGAGTTATAAGACAGCACCTACCTCACAGGGTTGTTGTGGGGATGTAAGACTTGCAAGCCTTCAGTGTAAGCCTCCAGGGCTGCTAATCAGGAGCTGTCTCAGCCAGATTATGCGCAGCTGACTGTGCTCATTTATCAAACTCACAATCAGAGAAGTAACCTGTTGACCCCCCTACACCCCCCCCATCCCGCTTATTTCATACAATAAGCCTTCTTCGTTCCTTGTTGGGAGGTGGTAATTAAGTGTTGGCAAGTTCAAAGTTGTTGGTTATTTGTGTGTTAGGGAAAGCCCAACCTTTGTTAGGAACTAGACCTGGTCCAGGTGAATGGTTTCACAATTTTCTGAAGATGCAATTCTGCTAATAAAGGGCTTCTATAAAAAAAAAAGAAGAAGAAGAAGAAGAATTGACTCAAAGATGCAATAACATACACACTCAGTTGGATGTAGAAATCTATCTTACCATATAGGAAAGAAGGAGAGGAAGAGGATAAGAGAAGAGGGATGGGGTATTACTGATAGAAAGGAGGGTGGATTGGGGGAGGTAAAAGTCAGAAACAAAAACTTTTGAGAATGGACAGGGTGAAAGGAGAGAGTAGGATAGACAGCGGGGAAATAGGATGGAGGGAAATACATAGTTAGCAACCATAACTGTGAAAAAATTAAGTTTCTCTGATAAAGACTTACCTCATTTCTCAAATATAAAGAGAACTGAGTCAAATTCATAGAAATAAGAGCCCTTCTTCAATTGATAAATGGTCAAAGGATATGAACAGGCAGTTTTCAGACAAAGTAATCAAAGCTATCAATAGCTATAAGAAAAAATGCTCTAAATCACTATTAGAGAAATGCAAATTAAAACATCTCTGAGTTACCACCCCACACCTGTCAGATTAGCTAATATGACAGAAAAAGAAAATGACAAATGTTGGAGGGGAGGTGAGAAAAATGAGATATTAATGTTCTATTGGTAGAGTTGCGAACTGATTTGACCATTCTGTAGAGCAATTTGGAACTATGAGCAAAGGGCTATAAAACCACCTTTTGTTCCAGCAATACCACTGCTAGGTCGGTATCCCAAAGAGATTTAAAAAAAAAACCAGAAAGGAAAAGGACCTATATGCACAAGAATATTTATAGCAGCTCTTTCAGTGGTGGCAAAGAATTGGAAATTGAGGTTATGTACAGCAATTGGGGAATGGCTGAACAAGTTATTGTATATGATTGTGATGGAATACTATTGTGCTATAAGAAATGATGAGCAGGATGCTCTTAGAAAAACTTGGACTTAAATGAACTGATACAAAGTGAAATAAGCAGAACTGGGAGAACATTATATATAGTAACAGCAATGTTTTATGATGATCAACTGTGAACAACTTAGTTATTCTCACAGCAATACAATGACCCAAAACAATTCCGAAGGACTTAGGATGAAAAATGCTATCCACCTCCAGAGAAAGAACTGATGGAATCAGAATGCAGATTGAAGTATACTTTTTCTTTACTTTTTTTATTTTTCTTGAGTTTTTTTGTCTGTGTTTTCTTTCACAACATGACTAACATGGAAATACGTTTTGCATGACTGCACATGTATAAACTAATAAGATTGCTTGCCTTCTCAATGTCGGGGGGAGGGGAATAAGGGAAGGAGGAAGAGAATCTGGAACTCAAAAATTTTTAAAACAAGTGTTAGAATTGTTTTTACATGTAATAGGGGGAAAATAAAATATTTACCCTGGGACATAGTTACTGTTATTATTCTCATTTCACAGTTGAGAAAACTGAGACAAATAGAGCTTAAGTGAGTGACTTGCTAGTAAGGGTCTGAGGCTGGATTTGAACTCAGGTCTTCCTGACTCCATGCCCAGTGTCCTGTCCACTGTGCCACTTAGCTGCCTCATACTTGACAAGTGACTTGTCATCATAGAGTATTTACTTTAAGACCTTCAATGAGTGGGAACTCACTACAGTCTACCTCCCACAGAAGCCTTCAACACTGAGGTCTCGGTTATGCTCTGAAGATTAAGAACCAATATTGTTAGTATTCTAGTCTCAAGTCCTTGTTCTACCTGGAATAAAGACCAAATGAATCTCCCTTAAATAAAACATTTCATCCAAATAGGGTACATATTTAACTCCCAAAGAAGGCTGAACCCATAGCTAGATCATATGTAATAATTTAGGGTGGTCAAATTGAAAGTGGAAGTATCTTTTATTTTAACCAAAGGGAGAGATATTTAATTAAATATCCCTTTTATTTACCATTGATCAGGCTTAAAGAGGGTGTGATTAAGATCATTAGTTTTGAGAAGACATCTTCTCCCAAGATGCCTGCCTTGACACTGATCTCTTTGTTTAGTAATTTTAAAAATCCAAATTAAATGATGTCTTTTTGTTTTTACCATGGTGGTAGAATTTCATCTCCCCTTCCCCCAATTCCTATGAAATTCGAGTTGGGGGAAGGAGAGTGGGAGTCTTTTCTGTTTTAGCAGAAGGAATTTTGTTGGTCAGAACTTCTCCCCAAGCAGATACTTACACATTTATCAAATTATGTGTCTCTTGACATATTTGGCTAAAATGCAAGAGTGGTTTTTTTTTCTTCTATGATTCTGCGGCAGCCCATTTCATGTTTGAACCGCTCTAATTGTTAGGAAGTTTTTCCTGATGTTGTTTACATAAGTTTTTTGCATGTTGTCTTCCTCATTAGAATGTGAGTTTCTTGAGGTCAGGGACCATGTTTTTGTCTTTCCTTGTATCCCCAGCCCCTAGCACAGTGCCTAGTACATAATAAGCACATAATAAATGTTTGGTAACAGGCTAATTGACCACAAGTCTAAAATTCCCTCTTTGCAATTTCCAACCATTGCTCCTATTCAGAGCCATCTGGGGCTAATTCTCTTCTACATGACAGCCCCATAGATGCTTGAAGATAGCTATTGGTCAGTTGAGTTTTTTAAACCCAAGTATATGACCACATTGATCCCTACCAAATCACATTTTATTAATTTCCTCCCAGTGTTCTATTCTGTCAGGTTCTTTTTTTCCTTTTTTCTTATTTCTTTTTTTTTGTTTTGTTTTGTTCCTGACTCTGTCATAATAAGTTAGCTATTTGGCCCAGCTTTGGAGTCATTTGTGAATTTGATCAGCAAATCATCTATACTTTTACTCAAATCATTCATTGATAAAAATTTTAAATAGTGTAGGACCACATACAGAATCCTAGGGCCTCTTCTGGAGGTCTCCTTCCAAATTAACATCAAATTTTTAGTGACTGCTTTTTGAGAACTACCATATAATCGGTCCCAAATCCATCTAATTGTATCAGTGTCCAGGCCACATAAGCTGGTTTATCAAACATTGTGTAAAAAAATCTAGTTAAACTATTTCTATAGCATTCTCCCAGCCTACTAGTTCAGAAACCCTACCAAAAAGGAAGCAAGATTAGTCTGACATGATTTTTTAAAAAGTCAACTGTTTCTCTATTGCATACATCATAAAGAGATTTCTCAATTTCCTCTTTCACAGAAAACAGTTAAGTACATTGAATTTAGCATGTTGTAAGCTATGAACCTGCTTACTGCCTAGATAAGGGGAAATTCTTCCTTATACCAACAATTTATCCAGGAGGCCATTTCATTTGATGGCCTCCAAGTACATGGAGATGGATATGAAAGACCGTTTGTCTCCCATCTTCACCTTCATTGATCATCATCCGGTATCCCCTCTTCAAGCCCTGAGCACTGGCACATTTCTTGCCAAGAATTATGTCCAAGAAGACTTTCATCATCATCCTTTGTTACAAGTATCTGGGGAATGGGTTTCTTCAGTATCACTAGGAAATGAGTTGGGGCTTGTGGGCAAACATTATGGAAAGCAAGATATTGGTCATCCTCAAAAATCATGTTGGCTGGGATTTCCTTATGAATTATTTTCCCAAAGATCTTGTCTCCTCTCAGGTGGCTGGTGTGAGGTTTGCTGATCTCATCTGCCATCACTGAAAGAGACTCTGTTGACCAGCTCTAGATAGCAGAGAACTGGAAAGAGAGAGAGGAGGAAAGAAGGAAACAAATAATAGCTACAGGGGCAGCAGAGAATGTACCCATTCTTGATGATGTCATAATGGTTCTTTGTGATCACTGCTTACTTCTTCTAGACATTCTATAACCACCTCTACATTAATACATACTAAAATTTTGCCCCAAATCAAAATCAATCTCACTGATCTAGAGTTTTCAAGATCTGCCTTCCTTCTTTTTTAAAGGCCTGGACAACACTGACCCTTCTCCAATCCTGCAGTTCCCCTCCATAAGACCTTTTATATATCATTGCATGTGGCATCCAGAGCCTTTTCAGGCTCTTTTTGGAAATGCCAGACTCCAAATCAAATATATCCAGGTACAAATATCCCCACTCTTCCTCTCACCCCACCCCCTATGCTCTCACTGAGGGATGAGCTGAAGGAGCAAACCCTAAACACTATGGGCCTGGAGTCTTAACCAAGCAGCCCCTCATATAAGACAAGCTCCAACCCCAAAGAATGCCCCATCCTTCATCCCCGCTGTCCCCCTCTCTTCCATATGATCTGGTAGCACAGGATATAGAGCTAGCCACTGGGCTAAGTCAGAATATAGCCAGTTTCTTCCATGACTCTTTTATCAGGTTCCTGTCTCAGGCCAGCTGGGGAACTAAATCTCCCACCACATACCAACCTGCTCTGGAACTTCTTACCTGGGAGCAGTAGGATCCTCTGGGAAATGTAGTCCATTCCTCGAGAAGCCCCCTCAGAACAAAGTGGACCCATCTTGGAACAACCATAGGAGGTACTACACATGCTCTGCAAAGTCTCAAGTCCTGCCTTCCCAAGATATGCACACTTATAAACATAACACATGCGCGCGCGCGCGCACACACACACACACACACACACACACACACACACACACACACACACAC
>NW_020954564.1:50023444-50031292 GCF_900497805.2 Vombatus ursinus | reverse complement strand
CACACACACACACACACACACACACACACACACACACACACACACACCTTCCACCCTTCCAAGGTAATCAATCAGGGGCATGAACACAAGCATCCCTGCCCCCTTCCCACAGCAGCCCTTCTAAGAATGTGGCCTGGGTTTGGTCTCAAAGAATCAGAGTACATATATCAGGACTTGTCCAGAGCAGGGAGCAGCCTGCTCCTTGGTTATGAACAACATTGGACCGGACTTCAAACATGTCTGAGGGACCACTAGTGTCTATTAGAGATGCTGCAAGTGGCTGTGAAATCCACAGGTGCCTATCACACTTCAGAATTCTGGCCTTGGGCCAGGTACTGGTGACCCACCTAATTCCTTCCTGTCTTCTAGAAACTTTGAGAAACCAGCGGGACCAGCCCAACCATCATCCTTCCCTCTCTCCCACTGTGCCATCCCTGGGCCTCTGCTTCTTCCTCATCAGGCTCATTTAAGCTCACAGCATCACTCCCCTCACTTCCCTTACTCAGAAGCACAGTCCTCTCCACTCAAGGATCACAGTACTGTCCGAGCAAAAAGGGAATGAAGAAGCCATTTAATCCAGGTGAGGCTTGAAGCAGGGATCTCCCCTACAACATCTGTGACACGTAGTCATCCAGTCTCTGAACACTTCTAGTGATAGTGAGCCCACTGTCACCTGAGCAGCCCATTCTACCTCTCAGTGGTCTTAATTGTTAGAAGTGCAATGGTTTGGGGGCTGGCCTCTGCTACCACTGACACATCCTTGCTCCTTCAGCTCATCCTGAGTGAGCGATTTAATGCCTTAGTGCTCCTTAAAATTCCCCGCACCAGTAAAGGAAGCTTACTCAGTGAGAGTTCCCTCTACCAACAAAATCATATTTACCATCCAAAAATTTTTTCAAGTGTTAAGAAGTTTATCCTCATAATGAGTCTCTGCAACTTTTACCAAGTGCTTCTAGTTTTGCCTTCTGGCATCCAGCACAAATTTGACAGCTTTTTGACCATGATAGCCCTTTCAGAATGTTCATAAAATCACAAAATCTCGCAGTTGTAAGAGACTCACCTCAGAACATCTAGTCCAGCTTTTTAAAACCCCAATATATGATACAAAGCTGGAAGGGCCCTTTGAGTCCAACCCCCACCTCCAACATTCTAAAACTAAGGAAACCCAAAGAAGCTGTAACTTATCCAGGATTACCCATCTTGTAGTTGTCTGAGGCAAAATTTGAACTCAAGTCTCCTGACTCCAAGCCTGGCATTCTGTCCACTGCACTACATTGCTTCTACAAATCGCTGTAACATTCTCAACAAATAGTTCTCCAGCCTCCCTGTAAATAAATACCTCCAGTGAAAATCAGAGGCTCCATCTCTCTCCTATTAGACAGATTCATCCCCTTCTCCATTCCTCAGATGCATCCACACACAGAGCCATTCATATCCCCTTTGTCCTTTCCAGACCCCTTCTCTTCCTTGATCAGACATAGCCAGTCCCATACATAATGATAATAATAACGACATTTATATAGTGCTTTAAGGTTTGTAACATGCTTTACAAATATTATCTCATTTTTATTCTCATGACAATCCTGGGAGATAGATGCTATTATTATCTGCATTTAACAGATAAGGAAACTGAGGCAGACAAAGGTTAAGTATCTTGCCCAGGGTCATATACCTACTAAGAGTCTAAGGCTGAATTTGAACTCAGATCCTCCTGACTCTAGGCCCAGAGTTCTATCCATTAGGCAACTTTGCTCCCCAAGACCTGCTTAATTAAAAAAAAAGATTCTCTGCCCCTTTTACTACCCCATCCCTCCATGGCCCTAAGGGCAGTTCAAATTGCACCAAGCTCCTCTTCAGAAGTAGTTTGGGGTCAGGAAAGATCCTCTTAAATTTTTCTAGAGAACCTTACCCTTTTCTTCACCACCATCACTTCCTACACCGAATCCCAGAATTTCAGGAAGTTCAACAGCTCCCACTCCGAAATCCCATCCATATCTGAAAAAGAATCCCTATTGCTACTTTCCTGGCAAGCGGTCAGTCAGCCCCGGCTTGAAGACCTCTAGTGACAGGTACACCCAGAGGATCACAGGATCTCAGATTTAGAGCTGAAAGGTACCCGAGAGGCTGCTCCTCATTTTACATATGAGGAAACTGAAGCACAGAGAGACTGATTCACTTCCCCAACATCCCAGAGCCACTAAGGGCCTGAGGGGTCTTTGAACCCAAGTCTTCCTGATTCCAAGTCCAGTCCCCTATTTACTCCACCGGTTACTGGTGTCAAACTCAAATAGAAACAGGGCCACAAACTCATACCTAAGGATTTCTGCGGGCCACACGTGGACTTGGAAAACTACATATTAACATTATCTATGTTTTATCATATTTTTTCCATATTTGGTTAAACATTTCCCAGTTACATTTTAATCTAGCTCAGGCAGCACTTGAGAGTGTTGTGGGTCTCATGGACCCCACGTTTGACACCCACCTCTGCTCCAATATCATGCTGCCTGTCCCACAGCCATGCATTCCACTTTGGAAAGGTGTTAATCATTAGGAAGATTTTTTCCCTTAAGTCTAAATCTGCCTCTTTTCTGCCCTAGGAGGTTAAACAGAACATGTCTAATCCCTTTCCCATGTGATCTCCTTGAAGATTGCTATCCCATCCCCCCTGAGACTTCCCCTCTTTCCATAAAGCATCCCCATGTGTTTCATATGTAACTTGAACCCAAGGTGGTGGCCATCCCCTAGATTAGGGGTGGGGAACCTGTGGCTTCGAGATCACATGTGGCCCTCTAGGTCCTCAAGTGTGGTGGCTGCACTTGAGAAGCACATGTGTCCTCGAGACTGCAGAATCCCCGCTCTTGCTTTAGACCATAGAATATAGGCCATTAGTGCTAGAAGAGATGCTGGAGATGATCTATTTTAAAAAAATGAGTTTTGCAGATAAAGACAACTGGGGGGCACAGTGGATAAAGTGCCAGGCCTGGAGTCAGGAAGACCCATCTTTCTGAGTTCAAATGTGGCCTCAGACACATACTAGCTGTATAACCCTGGGTAAATCACTTAACCCTGTTTGCCTAAGTTTCCTCATCTATAAAATGAGCTAGAGAAGAAAATGGCAAAGCACTCCAGTATCGCCACCAAGAAAACCCTAAAAGGGGTCACAAAGAGTAAGAAATGCCTGAAAATGACTGAAGAACAACAAAGATAAGGACACTGGTCTAGAGGGATAAATTATTCACTAACTTGCCAGGAGTCACAAGGCAAATTAGTTGCAGAGCCAGGACTAAGAAGAACCTAATTTTGCAAAATCAGGGTCAAAGAATGGCAGAGTTAATAAGACCCTCAAAAGCCATCTAGTCCAACCAACACTTGACCAAGACCATTCTTTACAGCACTGACAGCTTCTACTAGGAGATTCCAAGAATCTCTTTTGTTTTTGTTTCGTTCAAATAGCTAAGAAATTAGGAGTCTGAAATCTGCTTCTCTGCAACTTTCAAACATTGCTCAAAAGTCTGCTCTCAGTTCAGTCAGTGGGAGCCATGGAGAAGGGTGATAAGCTGCTCAAACGGTCTGGGGTCTGAGGTAGATGAGCACCCCACACTGAGGAGGTGGGAGTGAAAGTCTACTGTGGGGAGAATGACTGAGGGCACCAATCACATATGGAAGTATCTTTAGACACATGGTGTGGGTGTACCTAGGCTATGTCCTGGTATGGTATGAGGAGTCCTGGGGAGGCCCTAAGCTGGGAATGGGGACCTGTGGCCTCAAGGCCACATGTGGTCCTCTAAGTCCTCAAGTGTGGCCCTTTGACTGAATCCAAACTTCACAGAACATATTGGGGAATCTGCTGCAGGTTCCCCACACCTGCCCTAAGCACTTTCCCTACCCAAAGTCATAGTGCTTAAATTCAACTCCTCCTTCCATTTAGACCTTCAGAATCACAGAATCTCAAAATTGGATTTCCTCTCTGTCAGGAGTACCACTTGGTAGAAAAGAAAAGAGATCAAAGTACTGAAAAAAGTGTAGAAAGTATTTACAAAAAAAATGCTAAAATATCTAGACTATTTCTAGCTTTGCCTAGAGATGGCCATTGCTCTGGAACTGGGCAGGATCAGGATGCCACTAATGGTAAGGAAAAGGATTCTTTCCTCTTCTCAAAACCTACTGAGGAGATGGAATGATTATTTGAAAACAAACAGCGGAAGTGGAATATGGATTGCTTCATAACCACATAGATCTGTGCAAATAAACAAAAGGCAATGAACAACAGCCCTAGATGGAAGATAGAAATCAAATAAACTAGTGCAGGCAGAACTTGGTCCTGTCTTGTGAAAGCCTGAGGATCTGGCACAATATTTGGTCCTTTGTTTGACATATTTATCTGTTTTGGCTAACGGTTATTAAATTTATACTAATACTCACACACATATTACATATATATGTAATGAGGGGACTGGTCAATGAGGGTACAATCCTTGCAGTTCATACAGTATATTCTGTGTAGTATCAGCCCATGTCCTCATGGCAAGGTTTTGTGAATCTGCTTCCAAAAGTACAAGATGATGGGTCAGTCTTTGACCTCTCTGATTCAGAGCATTCAGAACCTCTGTTTTCTGTTGGCTTCTTGTGTGGTAATGAAAAGCCTTTTAATTGGCTATTGAGCCAGAACTGAATATACATACAAAAGACAAGAACAGATGAAATTTTTTAGCAATTATCTCTTTGTAAAAAAAAAATCAATATTAATTATTTATGCTATCAAGGAGATACCAATGGGTCAAAATTATATTGGAGTGCTAATCACTGGCTGGATGATTGATATTGACATTATATAACTCTTTGAAGGATATTAAGGGAAATACACTGGGTGGGTGCTCAAAGAATGATAGCATTAGAACCTTATAGTCCCTCAGAGTCTCCCCACCCCCAACCCTCCTTGCTCTGGGTATTCAACCTTCCAGTGGAGTTAGGTTTGGGAGAGTGAGCCCAGAGCCTAAATATGCTACATAGATTTAAAAGATGAATTTGCTTCTTGAATTCACAGAGAAAGCAGAAGAGGGGTTCAAGTAAAGACAACTCTAGATTTGTATGTGCTTCAAATAGTCCATTAAATAGAAGATTGAGAGCAGCAGTATCTATAAAGCTGAGTTGTGGTGCAGAGTCCAGAAATTTGGCAACAGGACAGGGGTTGGCAGAGAAGTAGGTAGTGAGGAGGAAGACAGTGGCCATGAAAGGTGATGAGGGTGGGGGTGGGGAAAGAGGCAAGCACAAGTAGGTATGTCGTAAGGATAGGAAGGAAGTGGTACAAAACCAGCAAACTCACTCAAGCCTCCTCCAGCTGCAAGAGTGACAGACCAGGCAGGCAGGGAGCCCCTCTAGGATGAAAGTAATTACTGGGATATCCTAACTCTCAGTGAGGGATGGAGCTCCCAGTGGGATGGATGGATTGAAGAGAGGAGCCCGTGAATGGGGCATGATAGTGAGATCTGCAAGGAATGTGAATGCTAATAGCAGCAAAGAGCAAAAGAGAATGAGTCCTTCCTCCCAATCTCTATAATCATACAAAAGGGATAAATATAGCTTCTGAGTCAGCACTAAACTTTCAGTACAATTCAATAAATATGCACCAAAAGCCTACTCTATAAAGAGCTGGTGCTCAGCTCTAGGAGAGGGTCATAATTTAGATAAAAAGAACTATTCTAACCACCCCCCCCAAGTCTAGTAGAAGTCTAGTCTAGCAGTCACAGTCTAGTAGAAGGATGTGACAAACACACAACTAATTTCAGTACATAAGTTTATCAAAAGAGGTCCAAGCAAAGTGTTGCAGTTCTAAGTGGAGAAAGTTATTATAGGCTAGGGGGAAAGTGAAGGCTCCCTGGAGAAGGTGGCATTTGAGTTGGGCTTTAAAAAATGAGTGGAAATTCAATAGGAGAAGAGGGGGAGTAGGGACATTCGAGATAAAAGGTAAAGACATGAGTATTTGATTTGGACTAGACTGCAGGGGTGAGGAACCTGCATACTGAAGGCCACATGGGGCCCTCTAGGTCCTCAAGTGCAGCCCTTTGACTGAATCCAAACTTCATAGAACAAATCCCCTTAATAAAAGTATTAGTTCTGTAAAACTTGGACTCAGTCAAAAGACTGCACCCAAGGACCTAGAAGGCCTAAGGTTCCCCACCCCTGGACTAGAGCATAGGATGCATGCAGGAGTAGCAAGGCTAGAAAAGCAAAGAGCAGACAGTGGAAGGTCTTGAATACCTAGCCTTTACCATTAGATTACGAAATCCTCAAGAGCAGGGAACTGTCTTTTGCCTTTCTTTGTAACCCCAGCATTTAGCACCGTGCCTGGCAATTAGTGGCTATCACTGAGTATTTTTAAGCAGGTCTGTAAAAGGACCAGATCTACATTTAAGAAAGACGATTCTGGAAGCATAAGAATGATGAATTGGAAGGGGACATATGCATGTCTGAGATAAAAGGAAGATCTGTTGGAAACTATTACAATACTCTGAGGGAGGTGGGTGGTGGTCGTGAGGGACTGTGCAGAATGTTGGCAATAGAGAGAAAGGTACAGAGGTGAGAGATGTTTAGAGGTAGTGCTACTCCTTTAATCCCACCTCCGTGAAAAAAGAAATGACATTTTAACAATGGAGAAGAAAAAGGAAAAGAGTAAGGGGGCAGTGGCTGGCAGAAGAAGGCACATCTCAGAACTGTCCCAGGAATTCGAAGCTGTAAGCAAGCAACTTGAGAAAGAAAGGGACTGGTCAAAAGATAATCAGTTTCCCAGAGATCAATGGGTAATGTCTTCATCTTGCCCTTATTTCTGAGCCTGCCTCACCTGGGACTCCCAGCAGACAAAAGGCAATTTTCAGGACTTAATTTTGCAGAAGTAATTTTGCTCAAGGTTCACTGAATATCACCACTAAGCAAGGCATAAAACAAAGGATAGATGCTTGCCTAAAGTATTTGCCTTGTCCCATGGAAGGTGTCCTACAAGAAAACTCCCAGAGGAGAGGGGTTCCCTATTGACAGCAAGGTTCTTTAGATACTGCTATCCAAGGATGAAATTGGACTGATTACCTCCATCCCTGGAATATCCATTCAGTCTTCTCAATGAAATTAGTAGTCACTCTCTTGATTATCTCCAATTTATCCCCCATGGAGCTTGTTTGTACATAGCTATTTGCTTGTCTGCTCTGTTAGACTGTGAGCTCCTTGAGGGCAGGGACTGGCTTTTGTCTTGCTTTATATCCCCAGTGCTTAGCGAAATGCTCAGAACACAGTAGGTACTTAATAAATGTTCTCTGATTGATTGTAGAGATATACCTACCAAACCTTAGAGAGGAAGAAAAAAACACCAAAGCATGTAAAGGACATATATTACCCAGATTATGGCATGTGAAAGTCAAGATGATAAGATTTAGAGTAGGAAGTGACTGTAAAAATCATCCTGGCTAGGGTTTCTTCACTAATTTTGGGTCTTGAACCACTTTGCCAGTCCACCGAAGTCTACATACCCTCCTCAGGCTTGTTGCCTGCATTCAAAATTGAAGGAAAGTCTAAATTTCAGTTAGGGATGAGTGAAAATAAAGATCTGGTTTTTTTTCTTGTCCAATTTCATGGACTCCCTTGAAATCTGTGGTCTGTTGGCTTTTCTAAGCAATGCAACAATCTAAGACAATTCCAAGGGACTCACAATGGAAAATGCTGTCCACCTCCAGAGAAAGAACTACGGAGTCTGAAGGCAGATCAAAGCATACTATTTTCCCTTTTTTGTTGTTTTGTTGTTGTTGTTGTTTTTTCTCCCTCGTGGTTTTCCCCTTCTGTTCTGATTCTTTTTTCACA